>NC_047020.1:33983404-34037992 GCF_902652985.1 Pecten maximus
TAGTCGATTAACTCCCTTTGAAGAACAAATCCCAAGTGTACTTCTTGTTAGGATAAAATACGGACATTTTACTTTTGGGGATTTGTGATATTCTAAATCATAATTGCTTCTTGCTCACGAAGCATTGTTTTTCGGCACCAAAACGACTTCAAAGATACATATACTCGATTTATACCTTTAAAATCCGACCTCAATCTCTAATATTGCCCACATTCTGAAGCAATGATTCCATTTAAACCCTTCTAGACAATGCTATAAAAATAATTTTGAACGGTTTGCTTGGTAAAACTAAACATACAGAGAAGAATGTTTAACATTGACGAGTGGGGACATTAAGGTTTTCGTTTCC
This sequence comes from Pecten maximus, assembly GCF_902652985.1. NCBI lineage: Eukaryota > Metazoa > Mollusca > Bivalvia > Pectinida > Pectinidae > Pecten > Pecten maximus. Next base: position 33,983,754 of record NC_047020.1, read on the forward strand.
ACTTTTGGGGGAAATCGTTCTTAGTTCTTGTTTATAGTTGTTCTTCAGACATTTTAACAGTTAGTTTTGTTTGCTCAGTGGGCTTACATGGCTGTCTGCCTTGTACTTTGTAACACACTACGGCGTCATCAAAAATTGATTGTTTAAAGTTCAGCCCAACCATTGTGGACAGGAGCTTGACTATTAGTGGCCTGTCCTTGCTTGTTTTTTTGTTTTTGTTTGTTTTACGTCCTTTTAACAGCCGGGGTCATTTAAGGACGTGCCAGGTTTTGGAGGTGGAGGAAAGCCGGAGAACCCAGAGAAAACCACGGCCACAGTCAGTACCTGGCAACTGCCCCACGTAGGTTTCGAACTCGCAACCAGATTTGCTGACCGAGCGCTGTATGAAGGCACCCACGATGCCCATTTGTTTCTTGTATCGCTTTGTCAATAGACACAAAATTTTAAAGAAAGTGTTTTAGTATTAAAACTGTCCGTCATAATCCTGGTTGTGATTTGCCTAGATCTACATTGCGCTTGTCCTTCCGGAACACCTGACCCTATTGTGCTATTTACTTAATTCTTTATTGTCTCAACTTTTATATTTTGTTTAAAATGTTTATTTATTTTACATGTTAGTATTCTGTTTACTTTGTACAACGTGTCTCTTTCGTAATGACAATTATTCATGCAGAAATTTATGGAAACACCAAGTTATCATTCAATAAAGGAGCACTGTTTTAACCAGTAAAATTACAAATCTACGGTATATAAGATATTTATCAAAAATGTTGAAATATCTTTTATTTTTATGAGATATCTTATATTATTATTATATAACTATTTTATAAAAATATGCCTTAATAAAAACATCATATAAACTTTCATAAGATATCTTAAAACATATACGATATCTTATCTACTTTTCAAGAGAAAAGTAGATGTAGAAAAAGTAGAAAAAATGGTCCATCGACTGAATCGTAATTTCATTGGGAAAAAAGTTTTACTCTTCACTATTATCATGTAACACGTACATGTCAAAATATGCCAAACCAAATGATCATTTATTCCAGGAACAATGTTGATCCAGTACTTACCCAATTAAATAGATATATCATTTATTATATATCATACAGTATTACACGACATCTTATATTATTTGTTGATTACTCGATCAACATGCTTCATTGAAAATTAAAATCGGTTGCCACATTCAAATCTGGACATGTATAATAATGCACGTTACTTTTCAAAATACATTCAAAAAATGCTATCACTGTCAGTACACGCATAAGTATGGGAAAAGTCCTTTATTTCCTTGCGGGTATTATTCATTTTGATAGTGTAACATTAATATAGATATTGATTGTCGGAGCTTAGTGAATAGATACCATAATTAAGATAGTGATAATTTTATTGACGATTTTAAAATGAATGACAGTCAAACTTTAAAAATCGGGAGTTCGAAGCCCGCAGTCAGCAAGATGGTATTTCATTTATTAATTTTTGTTTAATATTTTATTTACTATATTTTTGTCATGCATTAAATATAAGTATAATTACAAGAGGAAAACGAATGTTTCCCTTTTAGTTATAAAAAAAGCTTTCCTCTCATTGGAAAATTCTACAAAGTGTTTCGAGTGAACCCTTTTTTCAAAACATCTATGTGACAACGATGACAACTATACACTTCGGTAAGGTACGCATAAGTGTCACTACTTGTAAATCAAATTGAACTGCAAAATTGGCGTTTTTACAGGACACTGAAACACCAACGATGTCTTCATTACATTTGCTCTATTAAAATACAAGCAAAACAGAATGTGCTGTCGAAAGTTTTTTCTCTCTTTTTCATGGAATTTAACGGAAGGATGTTTGTAGCGGAAGTTGTGATTTGGATTGACAACGTGTAAACGAAACAAGTCAATTATACTCATTACGTTAGATATTTTGTCATAATAAAGATACTCTTCTCGAAACAATGCCCTATCACATCGAATTTGCGATGTTATTGAAGTGCTATCAAGGGTTGTTCTGCAAAGATTTGTTATGGCGAATAAACTCGGTAAGCATGCCAGTCTTGGAACTGTCTATTAGAATAGAATTGATGTTCCTAGTACTAAGAATATATGCTACCGAAGTAGATCCGATTCATAAACTGTTACCGGATCATGGGCAACAGACTGGTCGGGATAATAAGGCCATACCACATTTTTTGATGTTTTCTGTAGATTAGATTATTTTTGGTGAAGATGGAAACCCCATTAAATATAAAATTTAGGGACACAGATATAGATTTGGCTACAAGTAACATCCACGGATTGATGTAGCTTGAAAATGTTACAGTATTTATTGATTTTTCCAGTTAGTATTCCGCCTATATTTAAAGTGTTCACATTTACTTCATCATAAGAATTGGCATCTGTGATATTCAATTTTGGACAGGGTACATGTATACAGTAGTATATAATATATACAGACACCTAATATGTGAATAGTCAGTTGTGTATGCATGCAAAGTTGTGTACCAGGAAATTTTGTGCTTGCATATTAACCCAAGTTTGGTTGACTCGTAGTACTTGAATCCCATGGGCAAGCTATATAGCTATAATTGTTAAAAGTTAGTGTACATAGTAATATTGTATCTTCTTACTAGGGGGATCAATATTTCCTTTTAGCTGAATCTGTAGAGTGGTGAAGGCCATGGTTGTTGGTTTGATCCCTGAAGAAGGCATCTACATGTAGCTGCTCTACCTCAATTTTCTGTTAACAAGTTTATAAGTAGCACAAACTTGGCAATAGGGCATATGCATTTTGTTGGGACCAGACCTTGTGTCAAATGTAGTGTAGTTTGTTGAGTACTATATCATGTGAACAGTGAATAATTTACAATTTTGCCATTTGGCTGGTAATTTATTTGTCCATGTATAGGCACGTTAAAGTGTGTAGAAAACCCAAAGGTATATATTGCATTGGTTTCCTTAGATGTTATGTTAAAAAGGAGGAAAGGGTTCGTGAAAAATAATTAGCACTATTTTACAAGGGTGCTTGTACATGTACTGAAGGGCAGTTAGGACTGTGAACAATTTGTAGAATAGTTCTTTATATCTCCAGAATGATTATCAGAGAGGATCTATTAAGAGTTGGCTGACAAAGTTAAACAATGGCAGACACAAGTAGATTTTTCTCAACCCACATCAACAAACGTCTTCGATTGGATCATCATTTAGCCAGGATAATGATGGAAACCGATCAAGGCTTCTGACAGGATCAAAAACTGAAAGTAGGCTACAGCTCAGCAAAGAGACAAAAAATAGCTAAAGCTTGTTAATTTCGTTCAGACGGACTGTGAAATGCATCTGGCAAATGTCTACTGTTTGTATCCCCACAAAAAGGTAAGTAACCAGTCTTCCATTTGATCATTGCAGGACAAGTTAGTAAGTATTTTGTTTTTTCATTTCATTAAGCAATCGTGGTTTGATACCAGTTAATGATATGAATCAATGAATTTTGTTATTATTACATGATTTTATGAAAATCAAATATGTTGTAATTTTTCTGCGTTAAAAGTTGGTCTTGGCATGGGAAAGGTTACATAGATCTATGATACAGTTTAATGATATCTGTTTGCAATGCTTTTTAACCTGAAAAAAAAATAGAAAAGAAAAAATTATCACAATCAGTGTCGGAATTCCATAATCAGGTGCAAAATAAAAAACCTTAAATTGAATGATGATAATTATCATAACTCTATGTGTGACTCGGTATCTAAATCGATACATGGTGTACAAAACAATAGTCTGGTAATCTCTAAAGAGTATATTTGTTGCTAAAAAAGTAATATTTTCTTTGACATTTCATTATATCTCGAATATTAGAATATTGTGGTAATAAGAATATAATTATTATTAGATGTTGAATTATTGATATTTCAGATATGAATGTAAATTACACATTTGTCAATTTATTTACAGTATAGAAAATTCAGTATAGAAAAACGTAAGTACTTATTACGGGAAAATCACAAAATACCTAAAATCAATTAAAAGTTTCGATTTTGCGAATTTGTATCTGCTATAAAGCGGGCGTCGGTGTTTTAGTCGATGCAAATACACGGGATTAAAATACAAAGATAAAGAAGGAAATCGGGACCTGAGGAATTTTATGCCTAAAATAAGCGGGATATTAAAATAAACCGATATGCAATAAGTGGGCTCTCTGTATCTATTTCATGTTAATGACATTCAACAGTGTTACAACTGTAAAGCTGGTGATATAGGGTTTCTACTCAACTTCCCACCATCACAGTTGCGACCGAACTTAATTTCATCTTGACATCCATGGCCTGTGATTTTAATATACCACTGTGGCACAGCAAATTCTGGATCTTATCAATCTAAGGTTACTTCTGGAAACTGTGTAGAAGATATACCCCCCGTAAAATTACAAACATTGAATGGTTGACAAGTGTAACGTGCTATAATCCATAGACGTCGGAAAATATTGCAAAAATATGAAGAAAAAAATAAAGAAAAAAAAAAAAGAAAAGAAAGAGACAAAAAAAGACTGAAGTCAAATGGAATTCGTTTGCTGAAATAATAGTCATGACTTTGTTGTTTTAAACTGTTATACTGAACATGTGCTGTGGATTGTGGCATAGTAGGACAACTATAGGAAAATAGTGGAGAACTATATTCATTAATATAATGAAGACAATTTGAAGGACACTATGATTTATCAGGACCCAAAGATCAGGGGCCAGAGACGATCCAGAGTCGGTACTGTTGAGTTTTTGGTTGGGTTTGTAAGTATCAGAAAATTGTGTTGATGTATCATCACTTATTTAGTGAAACTGTCTAACATGGCATTAATAGTTCTTATAAATGATAATTGCCAGTTAGCAGTAAACATACCATATTGTTATGATAATACTTTCCAACCATTTGCGAATGCAGGTGACTGGGTAATTTATCTGAGATTGTATATATAATTATTAAAACTTTTTTAAGTTGCAAACTTTATGAGTAGGTAAAAAAACCTGGCAGTGCCATCAAAAATAGGGATTAAATTGTTACCATGTCAAGTCTGGCACCTTTAAAAAAAAACAATTTGTTATGTATCAGAAATCTGTGTTTGATACCTATATATGTTAATAAAGGTCGAGAGTGAACCTGATGTTTTCGATTATGTTAAAAATATTCTTTTTACTTCACTTCACAGATCATCCATAGGATTTGCACTGGTACTAGGACTGACCTTGTGGATTCATCAAGTTTATACTGTGGGTGTGTTTGGGGACTGTGTCGGAGTGGTATGCTTTAGCACATTATTCTGGTAGGGTGAATGCCTTCGTCATTTAATGAATTCATGAATCTTTTCTTCAATATGGTTCTCCCACCCTCGCTACTTGTTTCCCACCCTCGCTTCCGCCCCACACCTTCCTCCTGCCACCTTGCTAGGCCGTATCGGAAAAAACCAATGACTCATTAGTTGATGTTTTATTGCATTTTATTTACTTGTACATAGTACAAGTAAATGGAAAGAAAACGCTAAAATCATCATATTAAAAAACATCTGCAGTAAAAATTAGAAAACAATAGTCACAGTACAAATATAGCTAATAAAGTGTCAAATATCAACAGTACAAAGTGGATTAAAAAATGATAATACTTACAACATAAAGTGAGATCCAGACTGTATCGAATATATTACTAAGAACTTTTGGATGAAATATGATCTTTAATAAAGTAATGATTGAATCACAAGTTTCCATGTCCACCATTTTCTGATTGACTGTTCATGTGAATTGTTGATATGTTACATGTAAGTGTGTTACAGAACCATTTTTGAAATTCCCTTACAACTTTCGAACCCATATGAATGATAGTATGTACATTGTAAGTTTGTAAGGTACCATATTGATGAGTTCCCGACGGTTTATTCACCAATAAGGATATGATTCTTGCCCCTCCCCCGGGGACAAGATGTGGAGGGGGCATATGCATTTTGATGTCATTAATGCTTCTTTCTCTTCTACTGATACTTAACCTGGTCCAGCTGAATTCCGTGCCGTAAGTAAACTGAAACACATTGTTCATAACCAAATAGTCCCAGGTAAACTTGAGTTTGGTATACTGTATAAGTAAATGCTATTTGCTTTTGGAAACGATAAATAACTTGTCCAAAAGAAATTATAGATCTTTGTCCATTAAGGTAGTTTATCTGAAAGCGACAGCTGAATGATTTCATGAATTCAGGATTTCCTTGACTGCAACAGTTTATGTTATCTCTGTTATGTAACAGAACACATGATTAATTTCAATTTAAATCATGCACTGCTAGGGATCGAACAGGGACCTCTGGCTTCCTAGTCTTACACTCCATGATTGAGCTAAAGAGAAAAAATCTATCTAAGACCGAGACGGTTATTATTGTTTTTTTGGCTAGTATTTACCAGGTGCCAACATACAACCCTTTCCAGAAAAAAGTAAAAGTGAGCTTGGGAGCAAGTCGAGTAGTTTTCCCAGGTCCCTCCATGCATGCCAATATAACAGAGGCACTTAATTATTAATTTAAGTTACTGTCTCCGTAGGGATCAAAACACAGGACCTAATGGCGTTTAAACGAGACTTGCGCCTTCAACTGATGAGGTAAATAGAAGATCTCTTATAGCAGTAATATATTGCGACTGACGCTATTCTATACCGGGTTAAGTTATATGAAATGATAAACAAGATTCAAAGTCAACTAACAAGCAACAAAGCCTACTTGAAATTTTATAACGTTTTTATATTTGACATGTAAAAATCCATTATCGTTTAATGAATATGTTCGTTATGATTTTATTTACAGCTTTTAAGGTACCAGACCATTTATAGGATTACTAATTGGGAAACACATTCTGGCTGGTGGCATTTTTTATTACGTCTACATCAAAGTTTAGGCTACAGTGGTGATATCGCGTTAAGGTTAGTATGTATTGCTGATTTTATAGACTAATATATGTGTATAATGTGTTTATATGAATGACAACCTGTGACACGTTGACAATTTGGTGGAAATTTTAAACTAGGAAAAAAGGACAGTCCAAATTTGACACTGGACAGTTTAATAGCATTTAGAATTCACTAACATATTCCAATCTAATAAAGAGAAAAATATCTTTAACTAAATAACAGTTAATACATTGTATAGGAGCATTTCACATGATACTCCACCTCAATCTCTGCACCTCCCGGAAAATGTCCTGTCAAATCGAATACTCGGACATTGTATCTTGTGAATAATATAAAGAGATGATTTGAGGGCTTGATGTACATGATACGTTAGTACATTACCAAGTGAATTTCAAGGTTGCCATCTATTAAAAGACTGGCTTTGGAACTTGGTTGTTGCGTCTCTGTAATGTACAAGTGAAATGTATCAGTAATTGTGAAGTAGTGATTGGTCAGGATCGTTATGTACACCAATCAAATACATGTAGCTGGTATAAGTCTTGATTTAGCCTGACATTTTCCAGGGAGTAGAGAGTTGAAAGTGAAGTAATCCTGGAGTATTGATCGAGGATGACTGTATGTACATATACATATATTTGTTTGATTTGAAGTAGATGCAAATCCATTATCAAGCAAACCTGTTGTTGGAGTTATAAAATTACCTCCTTGGCTAGAAAGTGTGATTATCATTTATCCTAATTTTTTGTCTTTATTCAGACTCCGTTTTGAGAAAAAAAACACGGACATTGTATTCCCCGAAAGGGGTAGTGCTATTGTACATCTCTCACTTGTGATTGGTTGGAACTTCAGTAGAGGCTTTGTAAACTTCGATCACTACGGGTCCCATTAGCAGCCACGCCAACCTGGTTGATAATGTGTACTGTAAAGTGTGTCACATAGGTCAAAAGCGCCATGGATGGGTTTTATGTATACTGTGTGTCACAAAGGTCAGGCAGTGCCATATAGTGGAGTATTGTGTAGAAAGGTGTCACAAAGGCTGAACATGTGACAGCACCCACCTGGTGAAACATTTTGTATACAGCATGTCAATAGGCTACACAGCGCCCCTGGGGATAATGTGCATTACGTGTGTCAAAGGTAATACAGCACCACCTGGTGGAACATTTTGTAAACAGTGTGTAACTATTACATTCAGTAGATTTACATGATACATCGTAAAGGAAAGAGAGAAAACATTTTATCCCCCCCAAATTCTATAGTTGTAAACAAACATAGATACTCAAAAAATTTATTTCCAGTGGTGTGTGATTTAGCGAGGTAGACTCTTCAATTTGTGTAGTTTCGACAGCCTTTCCTTTAGATAAAGGTATGTATATGAAAGACTGCAAAATATACGGGCTAATATGTTTGCAGACTAAAAGATTTGGAAGAACAGATTCATAAAAACCATTTTCATTTATTTCTTGAAGCTTATTATGTGTTGCATTGTTCATAATTCAGTTTTATATAAGTGCCCCATTTAGTTATATCAACATGTTATTCCATATCCCTGTCTCTTGTCCGAATGACATGATGAGACCATATATAGTCTCCTCATCACAAGCTCCATAATTACAGCTTATATCACATCGATGTTGGACACAGTTTCTCTACCTGTACGGGATTATTCAAAACTTCTGTGTGAGAATTATTATTTTAGAAGGGGTTGAGACAAGCTACAGTACAAATTCATTTGAACATCTCAACAATTTTATGACATCATGGATGGAACAAAAATCTATCTATTTTCCCTCCTCCGCAGTTGGGTGTTGTGTTTTTTTTTTTTTTTTTTTTTTTTTTTTTTTTTTTTTTTTTTTTTTTTTTTTTTTTTTTGTTTTTTTTTTTTTTTTTTTTTTTTTTTTTTTTTTCTTTTTTTTTTTTTTTTTTTTTTTTTTTTTTTTTTGGAGAGATTTTGTTCCCATGCCATGATGTCATAAAATTGTTGAGAATGTTCAAAATGAATGTGTACATGTAGCTTGTCTCAACCCTTCAGTAAAATAAGAATATCTCACAACAGTAAAGTTGTGAATATCCCTGTACAGGGTAAGAGAAAACTGGTCCAACAGCGATGTGATATAAGCTGTAATATGGAGCTTGTGATGAGGAGACTATATATGTTCTCATCATGTCAGTTCGGACAAAGGAGACAGGGTATATGGAATAACATGTTGATATAAACTAAATGGGGCACTTATATAAAACTGAATTTATGAAAACAATGCAACACATAATAAGCTTCAAGAAATAATATGAAAATGTTTTATGAATCTTTCTTCCATAAGCTTTTAGTCTTGCAAAAATATTACACTTATTATTTTGCAGTCTTTCATATACATACATTTATCTAAAGGAAAGGCTGTCGAAACTAAAATTGAAAGTATACATTCTCGCTATCACACACCACTGGAAAATAAATATTTTTGAATTCTATGTTTGTTTACAAACTAAGAGAAATTTGGGGGGGGATAAAATGTTTCTCTCTTTCCTTTACGATGTATCATGTAATCTACTGAATGTAATAGGTTGACACACTGTTTACAAAATGTTCCACCAGGTGGTGCTGTATGACCTGTGACACACTGTATGCACATTACTCCACCAGGTGGCGCTGTGTAGCCTATGTGACATGCTGTATACAAAATGTTCCACCAGGTGGTGCTGTACATGTTCAGCCTTTGTGACACACTTTATACACAATACTCCACTAGATGGCACTGCCTGACCTTTGTGACACACAGTATACATAAAACTCCACCAGATGGCGCTGTTTGACCTATGTGACACACTTTACAGTACACAATTATCAACCAGGTGGCGTTGTGCTGCCTAATTGACCCGGTAGTGATAGAAGTTACAAAGGCCTCTACTGAAGTTCCAACCAATCACAAGTGAGAGAATGTACAATAGCACTACCCCTGTCAGGGGGAATAACAATGTCCGTGTGTTTCTCAAAAACGGGAGGGCTGAAAATAAAGAACAAAAAAAAATTATGAATAATGATAATAACACTTTCTAGTCCAAGGGAGGTAATTTTAAGAACTTCAACAAAACATGTTTGCTTGATAATGGATTGTCATCTACTTCAAATCAAACAAATTATATGTATATGTACATAAAGTCATCCTCGATCAATACTCCAGGGATTACATTCACTTTCACTCTCTACATCCCTGGAAAATGTCATGGCTAAATCAAGACTTATGACCAGCTACATGTATTTGATTGGTGTCAAGATAAAGATCCTGACCAATCACTAACCACAATTACTGATACATTTCACTTGTACATTACAGAAGAGCAACAACCAAGTTCAAAGCCAGTCATTTTAATAGTATGGCAACCTTGAAATTCATTTGTAATGTACTACGTATCATGTACATCAATGCCTCAAAATCATCTCTTTATATTATTCACAAGATGACAATGTCCGAGTATTCGATTTTGACAGGACATGTTCCGGAGGTGCAGAGAGTGAAGGTGGAGTATCATGTGAAATGCTCCTATACAATGTAGTTAACTGTTATTTAAAGTTAAAGATATTTTCTCTTTATTAATTAAGGAATATGGTTAGTGATTCTAAATGCTTATTAAACTGTCCAGTGTCCAGATTTGGACTGTCCTTTTCCTTTAGATTTAAAAATTTCAACCAAATATGTAAACGTGGTCACAGGTATTTCATTCATATAAACACATTATACACATATATTAGTCTATAAAATCAGCAATAACATACATAAACACTTAGACAGCAGATACTCACCACTGTAGCCTAAAAATGTGATGTAGACGTAATAAAAAATGGCCACCAGCCAGAATGTGTTCCCAATTAGTAATCCTATAAAATGGTCCTGGTAAATTAAAGCTGTAAATAAAATCAGTAACGAACATATTAATTAACGAGTAATGGATTTTTAACAATGTCAAATATAAAAACTTTATAAAGATTTTCAAAGTATGGCTTTGTTGCTTGTATGTTGACTTGAATCTTTGTTATCATGTTTCATATAACTTTAACCCTGGTATATAATAGCCGGCAGTCGCAATATATGACTGCTAGAGAGATCTTCTATTTACCTCAATCAGTTGAGCGCAAGTCTAGTATTAAAAGCATGAGGTCCTGGGTTTGATCCCTAGCGGAGACAGTACTTTAAATTTAATTAATTAAGTGCTCTGTTATATTGGCATGCATGGAGGGACCTGGGAAAACTACTCGGACTTGCTCCACAAGCATCACTTTTACTTTTTTCTGGAAAGGGTGTATGTTGGCAACCCTGGTAAATACTAGCCACAATATACCGCTCGGCTAGAGAGATTTTTTCTCTTTAGCTCAATCAGTTGAGTGTAAGACTAGTAAGCCAGAGGTCCCTAGTTCGATCCCTAGCAGTGGCAGTGATTTAAATTGAATTAATCATGTGTTCTGTTACATAACAGAGATAACATAAATCTGGTGGCAGTCAAGGAAATCCTGAATTCATGAAATCATTCAGCTGTCTGCTTGCAGATAAAACTAACTTAATGGACAAAGAATATATAATTTTCTTTTGGACAAGTTATGTTATAGTTTCCATAAAGACAAAAATATCACTTTACTTATACAGGTATACAAAAACTACAAGTTTACCTGGGACATATTTGTTGATGAACAATGTGTTTCAGTTTACTTACGGACAAGGAATATCAGCTGGAACAGGTGAAGTATCATTAGAAGAGGAAAGAAAGCATTAAGATGGACATCAAATGCATATGCCCACTCCACATCTTGTCCCCGGGGAGGGGCAAGAATCATATACTTATTGGTGATAAACCTGTCGGGGAAATCATCAATATGGTACCTTACAAACTTACAATGTACATAACAATCATATGCATATTGGTGATAAAGTTGTAAGGGAAATTATCAAAAATGGTTCGGTAACACACTTACAATGTACATAATCAACAATTCACATGAACAGTCAATAAGAAAATGTGTGGGAAATGGTAAACTTGGTGGATTATAATCATTACTTTATTAAAGATCATATTTCATCAAAAGTGTCTTAGTAATATAATGTCGATAAAGGCTGGATCTCACTTTTATGTTTGTAAGTATTATCATTTTTTTATCACTTTGTACTGTGATATTTGACACTTTATTAAGATATATTGTACTGTACTATTGTTTTCTAATTTTTAACTGCAGATGTAATTTTTAATATGATGATTTTACGTTTTCTTTCCATTTACTTGTACTATGTACAAAGTATAAAATGCAATAAAACATCAAACTAATGAGTCATTGGTTTTTTCCCCAAATATATGAAGAAAAGATTCATGAATTCATTAAATGACGAAGGCAATCACCCTTACCAGAATAATGTTGCTATAAGCAGACCCACTCCGACACAGTCCACAAACACAACCCACAGTATAAACTTGATGAATCCCACAAAGGTCAGTCCTAGTACCAGTGCAAATCCTATGGATGATGCTGGTGAAGTGAAAGTTAAAAAGATATTTAACAATAATATAAAACATCAGGTTAACATCTCACCCTTTATTAACAATTATATAGGTATCAAACACAGAATTTCTGATACATAACAAAAGTGTTTTTTTAAAGGTGCAGACTTGACATGGTACAATTAATCACTATTTTTGATGGAAATGCCAGGTTTTTTAACCTAACATCAGTAAAGTTTGAAACTTAAAAAGTTTAAATATTATATATACAATCTCCAGATAATTACCCAGTCACCTGCAGTCCAAATGGTTGGAAAGTATTATCAGAACAATATGGTATGTTTACTGCTAAGCTGCATTATCATTTATAAGAACTATTAATGCCATGTTAAGACAGTTCACTAAATAAGTGTATGATACATCAACACAATTTTCTGATACTTACCAACCAACCAAAAACTCAACAGTACCAGGAATGCTGGATCGTCTCTGGCCCACTGATCTTTGGTGTCTGTAATCAGAAGTGTACTTCAAAATTGTCTTCATTATATTAATGAATATAGTTCTTCACTATTTTCCTATAAGTTGTCCTACTATGCCACAATCCACAAGCACATCTTCAGTATAAACAGTTTAAAACAAAAAAAAGTCATGACTATTATTTCAGCAAACTGAATTCATTTAACTTCATTCTTTTTTTGTCTCTTTCTTTCTTTTTTTTTTTCTTTATTTTTTTCTTCATATTTTTGCAAATATTTTCAAGACGTCTATGGATTATAGAAGCTTTACACTTGTAAACCATTCAATGTTTGTAATTTACTGGGGTTATATCTTCTACAAAGTTTCCAGTAAGTAAACTTAGATTGATAGAGCAAGAATTTTGCTGTGCCACAGTGGTAGATGAAAGATCACAGGCCATGGATGTCAAAGATGAAAAGTAAGTTAGCGCGCAACTGGTGATGGTGGGAGTTGATTAGAAACCTATATCACCAGCTTTACAGTTTGTAACACTGTTGATTTCATTAACATGAAATAGATACAGAGGAGCCCACTTATTTGCATATCGGTTATTTGAATATCCCGCTTATTTGCATAAAATTCTCAGGTCCCGAATTTTTCCTTCTTTATCTTTGTATTTTAATCCCGTGTATTTGCATCGACTAAAACACCGACTCCCGCTTATATGCATATAAAAATTCCAAAAAATCGAAAAATTTTAATTGATTTTAGGGTATTTTTGTGATTTTCCCGTAATAAAAGTACTTACGTTTTCTATACTGAAAGTTTCTATACCTGTAAAATAAATTGACAAAGGTGTAAATTTACATTCAATATCTGAAATATCAATAATTAAACATCTAATAATAAGTTATATTATTATTAACACAATATTCTAATAGTCGAGATATTAATGAAAATGTCAAAGAAAATATTACTGTTTTATGCAACAAATATACTCTTTAGAGATTACCAGACTATTGGTTATGTACACCATGTATCGATGTTAGATACCTAGTCACACATAGAGTTATGATAATTATCATCATTCAATAAGGTTTAATTTGCACCTGATTATGGAATTCAGACACTGATTGTGATAATTTTTCTTTTCTATTTTGTTTTCAGGTTAAAAAGCAATTGCAAACATGATATCATGTAAACTGTATCATAGATCTATGTGAACATTTTCCATATCAAACCAACTTTTAAACGCAGAAAATGACAAAATATGTTGATTTTCATAATAATCATGTATATAACAAAAATTCATTGATTCATATCATTAACTGGTATCAAACCACGATTGCTATGAAAATGAAAAACAAAATAATTACTAACTTGTCCTGCAATGATCAAATGGAAAGACATGGTTTACTTACACTTTTTGTGGGGATACAAACAAGTAGACCATTTGCCAGAATGCATATTCAAAGTCCATCTGACGAAATTTAAACAAGCGTTTAAGATATTTTTGTCTCTTTGCTGAGGCTGTAAGCCTACTTTCATTTTTTGAATCCTGTCTAGAAAGCCTTGATCTGTTTCCATCATTATCCTGGCTAAATGATGATCCAATCGAAGACGTTGGTGATGTGGGTGGAGAAAATCTACTTGTGTCTGCCATTGTTTAACTTGTCAGCCAACTCTTAATAGATCATCTCTGGATAATCATGTCTGGAGATAATAAAGAAATATTCTTACAAAATTGTTCACAGTCCTAACTGCCCTTCAGTACATGTACAAGCCACCCTTGTAAAAATATTAGCTAAATTATTTTTCACTATACCTTTCCTCCATTTTTTAACATAACAGCTAAGGAAACCAATGCAATATATACCTTTGGTTTCTACACACTTTAAAGTCATATACATGTACAAATAAATTACCAGCCAAATGGCAAAAATTGTAAATTATTCACTGTTCACTGATATAGTACTCAACAAACTACACTACATTTGACACAAAGGTCTGTCCAACAAAATGCATAATGCCCTAGTGCCAGAGTTTGGGCTACTTATAAACTTGTAACAGAAAAGTGAGTAGAGCAGCTACATGTAGATGCCTCTATCAGGGATCAAACCAACAACACATGGCCTTCACCACTCTACAGATTGCAGCTAAAAGGAAATATTGAATCCCCCTAGGTAAGAAGATGACAATATTACTATGTACACTTACACTTTTAACAATTATAGCTAGATAGCGTGCCACATAGGGATTCAAGTAATACGAGTCAACCCAAACCTTGGGTCTAATATGCAGCAAAAAATTTCCTGGTACACAACATTTGCATGCCATACATCAAGCTGACTCTTCACATATTAGGTGTATGTATATATTATATACTACGTATACATGTACCCTGTCTCAAAAAATTGAATATCACAGGATGCCAATTCTTATGATGAAGTAAAATGTGAACACTTTTAAATATAGGTGGATAATAACTGGAAAAATCAAGAAATACTGTACAATTTTAAAGCTACATACAATCAAGTGATGTTACTTGTAGCAAAATCTATATCTGTGTCCATAAATTTTATCTATTAATGGGGTTTCCATCCTTCACCAAAAAATAAATCTAATCTAAAGAAAACATGCAAAAAATGTGTATGGCCTTATTATCCAGACCAGTCTGTTGCCATGATCCGGTAACAGTTTTATGAATCGGATCTACTTCGGTAGCTATATATTCTTAGGTACTAGGACAGCAATCTCTATTCTAATAGACAGTGACAAGACTGGCAGCTTACCGAGTTTAGTCCCATAACAAAATCTTTGCAGAACAAACCTTGATATCACTTCAATAACATCGCAAATTCGATTGTGAATAGGGCATTGTTTCGAGAAGAAGTAATCTATATATTATGACAAAATATCTAACGTAAATGAGTAATAATTGACTTAGTTTCGTTTACACGTTGTCAATCCAAATCACAACTTCCGCTACAAACATCCCTTCCGTTAAAATTCACCTTCTACAGCACATTCTGTTTTGCTTGTACTTGTAATAGAGCAAATGTAATAGAAGAAACAATCGTTGTTGTTTCAGTGTCTGTAAAAACGCAAATTTTGCAGTTCAAGTTGATTTACAAGTGAGTGACATTATTCTTACCTTTACCGGAAGTAGTATAGTTGGATCATCGTTGTCACAGAGATGTTTGAAAAAAGGGTTCAATCGGAACACCTTTAGAATTTTCCAATGAGAGAAAGCTTTTTTTTTAATAAAATAAAAGGGGAAACATTCGTTTTCTCTTGTATATATACTTATATTTAATGCATGACAAAAATATAGATAAATAAAATAATTAAAAAAAATTAATAAATGAATAAAAATCTTGCTGACTGCGGAGCGTCGAACTCCCGATTTTTAAAGTTTGACTGTCATTCATTTTTAAAATCGTCAATAAAATTAATCAATATCTTAATTATGTTATCTATTCACTTAAGCTAACAAATCAATATCTATATTAATGTGACACTATCCAAAATGGAATAATACCCGCAAAGGAAATAAAGGAACTTTCCCATACTTATGCAGTGTACATGACAGTGATAGCATTTTTTGAAATGTATTTTGAAAGGAACGTGCATTATGTATACATGTCCCAGATTTTGATGTGGCAACCGATTTTATCATTTATTCATGAAGCAATGTTGATCGAGTAATCAACCAAATAATATAAGATGTCGTGTATACTGTATGATATATAATAAATGATATATCTATGTAATTTGGGTAAGTACTGGATCAACATTGTTCCTGGAATAAATGATCATTTGGCTTGGCATATTTTGACATGTACGTGTACATGATAATAGTGAAGAGTAACTATTTTCAATGAAATTACGATTCAGTCGATGGGACCATTTTTTCTACTTTATTCTAACATCTACTTTTCTCTTGTAAAGTAGATAAGATATCGTATATGCTTTTAAGATATCTTATTGAAAGTTTATATATGATGATTTATTAAGGCATATTTTTTATAAAATATGTTATATAATAATAATATAAGATATCTCATAAAAGATACAAGATATTTCAAACATTTTTGATAAGATATCTTATATACCCGATAGATTTGTTAATTACTGGTTCAACAGTGCTCCATTATTGAATGATAACTTGGTGTTTCCATAATTGCTGCATGAATAATTGTCATTACGAGAAGAGACACGTTGTACAATGTACAAACAGAATACTAACATGTAAAATAAATAAACATTTTAAACAAAATATAAATGTTGAGACAAATAAAGAATTTAAGTACTAGCACAATAGGATCAGGTGTTCCGGAAGGACAAGCGCAATGTAGATCTAGGCAAATCACAACCAGGATTATGACGGACAGTTTTAATACTAAAACACTTTCTTTAAATTTAGTGTCTAATTGACAAAGCGATACAAGAAGAACAAATGGACATCGTGATGCCTTCATACAGCGCTCGGTCAGCAAATCTGGGTTGCGAGTTCGAAACCTACGTGGGGCAGTTGCCAGGTACTGACTGTAGGCCAGTGGTTTTTCTCTGGGTTCTCCGGCTTTCCTCCACCTCCAAAACCTGGCACGTCCTTAAATGACCCTGGCTGTTAATAGGACGTAAAACAAAACAAAAACAAAAAAACAAGCAAGGACAGGCACTAATAGTCAGCTCCTGTCCACAATGGTTGGGCTGAACTTTAAACAAATCATTATTGATGACGCCGTAGTGTGTTACAAAGTACAAGGCAGACAGCCATGTAAGCCTACTGAGCAAACAAAACTAACTGTAAAATGTCTGAAGAACAACTATAAACAAGAACTAAGAACAGATTCCCCAACAGTGGAAACGAAAACCTTAATGTCCGCACTCGTCAATGTTAAACAATTCTTCTCTGTATGTCAGTTTTACCAAGCAAACCGTTCAAAATTATTTTGATAGCATTGTCTAGAAGGTTGAAATGGAATCATTAGCTTCAGAATGTGACAATATTAGAGATTTGAGGTCGGATTTTAAAGGTATAAATCGAGTATATGTATCTTTTGAAGTCGTTTTGGTGCCGAAAAACAATGCTTCGTGAGCAAGAAGCTAATTATGTATTTAGAATATCACAAATTCCTCTCAAAAGTTAACTGTCCGTATTATCCTAACGATACATTTGTATTTGTTCTCATGTGACGTTAATGATAATGCTACACGTGTACTTTGTGGGAGCTAACCTTGCACGTGTCCTTACATCATATACAAGATGGCGGAAGGTACTGTAATCGTACATATATTAGTGGTAATCTTAATTTAGCGATTTTCGCGTTGGGAACTTTCCGCTAAATTATAGTGGTGCTAATTGAACTTTCTGTACAATAGCATTATTAGTGCACTAATTCATCATTGCGCGAATGTGTTTAAATTCTGTTACCCTCTAAATTTTGAGTACGCTAAAATATGTACGTTTGCCAGACGGAAGAAGCGGACTATTTCAAATGAACAAGAGACTCAGAAATGAGTGTAGACATCTACATGTATTTCAGGACAGGTCTCCCAGTAGAGATCGAATCAATGCCACGCAGCGCCAAGGAGGTGTGAAGGCCAAGTTAAGAGTGTCATGGGGAGACAGGATGTAGGCCAAGGATCGACAGCGACAGATTATCAGCAGTTTGTAGATAATGTTTTCTGCTTAGAGGGGTCGTCTATAGAGTTCCTGGACTGTAGAGAGTCTTAAGACTGCCCGGAGTCAAGGGTGCAAAATATGAGCAACTGGTAGGGGAAGCAAGCAGGCGTACAAAGGTTGATTTTAGCTGGATACGGAGAAAGAGGGAACAAATATGGAATGGTCGCCAGATACAATGCCAGGCTGTGGTGTCAAGAAGCACGATAACCATCAATGCCTGAAGTGACTGTGATGAGGAGATCTTACTGAAAGAACAAAGCAGTACGATAGCCGACCACCTCTGAAGGACATCATGGAAAACGCCGAAACATCTGTAAAGACATGTCTGAAGGATGACCCACCCGGTGATAGGACTGGACAGTACTGGATTTATCCATTGTATTATATCATAGAGAATTTTATACAGTACAAAAGATGTTGACCAGGACCCAGTGTTTAGTAACCGTGCACCATATAAGGCTGTATAAAGTGAGTTCTGCAACATTTGTAAACAAGAGGCCCAAAGGGCCTTAACGGTCACCTGAGATTTGAAATATTTCGGCCAACTAAATTGACCCTTTTTGGCCCCACCCATCAGTCCTAATGGGGTCAGTCTATGAAGAGTATTTGATTCTAACATATAGTAGATAAGAAGATTTTTGAAATTTCAGTCAATTTGACCCTTTTTGGCCCCGCCCACCAGCCCCTGGGGGTCAACCAGGGCCAACATGTACATAACATCAAACTGTCATCCCATGCTGATAATTTGAACCAAGTTAGAATGAATTCCAATAGAAATCCAACAAATAATAGTCAAAAATGTGATTTCCCTATATACTATAGTAAAGTTTACCCCCTACCCAGGGGCAAACCTGAGACCCCAGGGTCATGAAATTCACAATTTTGGTAAAGCACCTTAAGACCCTTCCATCTATGAAGAGTATTTGATTCTAACATATCTGAGAGTAGAGAAGAAGATTTTTGAAATTTCAGTCAATTTGACCCTTTTTGGCCCCGCCCACCAGCCCCTGGGGGTCAACCAGGGCCAATATGTACATAACATCAAACTGTAATCCAATGCTGATAATTTGAACCAAGTTAGAATGAATTCCAATAGAAATCCAACAAATAATAGTCAAAAATGTGATTTCCCTATATAAACTATAGTAAAGTTTACCCCCTACCCAGGGGCAAACCTGAGACCCCAGGGTCATGAAATTCACAATTTTGGTAAAGCACCTTAAGACCCTTCCATCTATCAAGAGTATTTGATTCTACCATATCTGAGAGTAGAGAAGAAGATTTTTGAAATTTTAGTCAATTTGACCCTTTTTGGCCCCGCCCACCAGCCCCTGGGGGTCAATTAGGGCCAACATGTACATACCATCAAACTGTCATCCCATGCTGATAATTTGATACAAGTTAGAATGAATTCCAATAGAAATCCAACAAATAATAGTCAAAAATGTGATTTCCCTATATAAACTATAGTAAAGTTTACCCCCTCCCCAGGGGCAAACGTGAGACCCCAGGGTCATGAAATTCACAATTTTGGTAAAGCACCTTAAGACCCTTCCATCTATCAAGAGTATTTGATTCTACCATATCTGAGAGTAGAGAAGAAGATTTTTGAAATTTTAGTCAATTTGACCCCTTTTGGCCCCGCCCACCAGCCCCTGGGGGTCAATTAGGGCCAACATGTACATACCATCAAACTGTCATCCCATGCTGATAATTTGATACAAGTTAGAATGAATTCCAATAGAAATCCAACAAATAATAGTCAACAATGTGATTTCCCTATATAAACTATAGTAAAGTTTACCCCCTACCCAGGGGCAAACCTGAGACCCCAGGGTCATGAAATTCACAATTTTGGTAAAGCACCTTAAGACCCTTCCATCTATCAAGAGTATTTGATTCTACCATATCTGAGAGTAGAGAAGAAGATTTTTGAAATTTTAGTCAATTTGACCCTTTTTGGCCCCGCCCACCAGCCCCTGGGGGTCAATTAGGGCCAACATGTACATACCATCAAACTGTCATCCCATGCTGATAATTTGATACAAGTTGGAATGAATTCCAATAGAAATCCAACAAATAATAGTCAAAAATGTGATTTCCCTATATAAACTATAGTAAAGTTTACCCCCTCCCCAGGGGCAAACGTGAGACCCCAGGGTCATGCAATTCACAATTTTGGTAAAGCACTACAAGACCCTTTCATCTATAAAGAGTGTTTGACTCCATAATATCTGAGAGTAGAGAAGAAGATTTTTGAAATTTTAGTCAATTTGACCCTTTTTGGCCCCACCCCTCAGGCCCCTGGGGGGTGGGGACCATATAATTCACAATTTTGGTTGACCTTCAGCCATAGAAACTTTCTGCCAAATTTCATTGAATTTTGTTAAGTGGTTTTGGAGAAGAAGTCGAAAATGTAAAAAGTTTACGGACGCACGACGCACGACGACGGACAAAAGGCGATTAGAATAGGTCACTTGAGACTTCGTCTCAGGTGACCTAATAAAAGCATGGTATTTCCAATAATACTAATCTAATAAAAAAAAAAGGTAAACACATATATAAACTTAAAACATGTTTATTTTCTTACAAAATACAAACTAAAACATTTTTTTTATAAAAAGGCAAACATAAAACATAATTTTTCATTTAAAAGACTAGAACACCTTTACAATATTCCACAGATATCAGGTAGCCACAAAAATAGCCACAAAAATAGCAACCTCATTACAATATAATATTTTACCAAGCAGAGGTTATTAATTATATATTCATCTCATAATACCATATTAATTCATTTGTATGCATAAATAAAATGTTTTATCGCAATTCATTTCATCCTTTTTATTCACTTTTTTTTCATTTTTATAGTTTAATCATTTTAATAAAAAAAAAAATTTTTTTACAATTTATGTCATCATTGTAATCATTTTTTTTTTTTCATTTTTACAAATTATTTCATCATTTTAATCTTTTTGTCATTTAAAGCTGTCTAAGTATCTTTCTGTTGGGAACATAATGAAATTTCTAGTTGACGGCCACTGAGAAGAAAGGAAGCCAAATAAATTTTAGTTTCAGGAGCTAGGAGCATTATTCAATAAGGGAAAAACATTCTACAAGTCAAAGTTATTTTTTTCATCAGGATTAAACTCTGTGATACATAATATAGGTTCTACATTGTATGAAATAGCAAAGCTTTCATGCTGTATGTTTGTCGAATTATATCAGAAATACAGGTAGGGTTCTATGATTTAAAATTTATTTCTAAGAAGACTGCAGTGCAAGTCAGAAAAAATTCCTGTAATATGACAGGATGTCATAGAATGATGAAGATTAAGTCCAATATTTAAAGATTTTATTACCCCACAACAGTGACAACAGTTATAGAGCTAAGATGACTTCAGGAATGACAGAAATTAATGCTTTCTGCAATAATTGAAGAAAAAAAATTTAAATGTGTGATCAAAAGATCTTAAATTAATTTTATTGGTTATTCATGAAACTTTTATCATAAAACTTAAATGAAATGGAGACTCATGTTAAATCATGAGTATATCTTTACAATAATTCTGAAAAATATATGTATTTTATTCAGTCATAATTTAATATTTGTGTATTTCAAATCATTTTTGTCCCACCCTCATTCTGTCTCTCTGCATTTTCTACAGTACTAATACAACCAGACAATAATATCCATTCCAAAACACGTTTCTGTACACGAATGTTCTAAGTTACCTCTGTGATTGTCCTCTAGACACTTAAGAAGCTAAGGGGACTTGTATTTTAAATACTGATTTTTCAAAATTTTGAACTATCTAAAAGCTGTGGGTCTGTACTATTTAAACTATGTTTGGATATAAATACTCCAAGTGGACCGAGATATTTTAAAAATATTTTAATTGTTTGATGTTGATCAATTTAATATCCATTATTTACATACTATTCATAGCCCTAATGACCTTTACCCTTCATAACCCTAATAACCTTTACTTTCCATAGCCCTAATGACCTTTACTATATATATATAGCCCTAATGACCTTTACTATTTATAGCCCTAATGCCCTTTACTATTTATAGCCCTAATGACCTTTACTATTCATAGCCCTAATGACCTTAACTATTTATAGCCCTAATGACCTTTACTTTCCATAGCCCTAATGACCTTTACTATTTATAACCCTAATGACCTTTACTATTTATAGCCCTAATGACCTTTACTATCTATAACCCTAATGACCTTTACTATTTATAGCCCTAATGACCTTTACTATTCATAGCCCTAATGACCTTAACTATTTATAGCCCTAATGACCTTTACTTTCCATAGCCCTAATGAACTTTACTATATATAGCCCTAATGACCTTTACTTTTTATAGTCCTTATGACCTCTACTATTTATAGACCTAATGACCTTTTCAGTGTTATGAACCATTAAAAATGTAATAACAATGACACCAAAAACATAAGATACCTACAAGTTTACATTTAATCATCTGCAGCTAAATGAAATTTGTATACTGAAAAATGTATCAATGAAACCTAATGCAGTAGGTTACAGAAACATGACAGTCATGCACGTCTTGGTTAACTATATTAAAACCTAAATATGTAAAGATAAAATGGATATCTTAGAAGCACCATGATAAAGTAACATCTTGTAAGCACCACAACAAATGCAGTCAGGCCCAAGTTTGATCAACATTTTCAAATTCAGGAAATTCTTATACTATAATTTTTCCTTTAGAAGCCGTTATTGAATTAAAGGAAAAAATCATTGTTAATCAAAATAATTTTCCTTAAGTTCTATAATGTTTTTCTGAGTTATGAAATGTTGTTTAAACCAGGGCCAGAACATAAGCGACATCTAAACTTGATAACTGCCCTGTCCGACTGGTCAGTAATGCTAAATACAGGGAGGGGGTATACCATTCACACAAAATACATGTCATCTGTGATATGAAAGGTGAAGGAATGTCTCGAATTGATGAGGTAGGCATGATCAAGAGAGTTACAAACCTTGTTTTGATGTCGTGAACCACAGCAATAAGGCGAACTTCCACCAGAGTTCAAATCAAATTCAGCCACTAAGTTCCATCAGAGCACAGGGCTGTTTTTTTTCTTATTATTGTGGTCCAAGTCCAAATGGTTTGTAAACTTTAGTTATTTAACAACAATTTCAAAACAAGTAAATATCAACTTATATATATTAATTATTCTTGTTGGCCCGGATTGAAAAAAAAAATCAAAATTTGAGATACCAGTTTGTCCATGTAAATGAACAAACGTACTTCTAAACTTTTAAATTTCTACCATAACATAATAAAACATATTTATCACTCTTGTTGGCCTGGATTGAAGAGCAGAAGGGGTCTCACTGCGGTAGGAAACCCAGAGTACCCCGAGAAACCCCACATGGCCAGGCAGGTGAAAGGCAAGCATGTTACCATTGTATACAACCTGATCACCTGAAATGGTTGGAACAGAGTTTTCCGTTTATGAAATAAGGACGGACCTAATGATTTTATAATGCTTTCAAACAAGCCTTGACAAAGACTTTAAGACCTGTATTAACTACAGCAGGTCCATCTAGATTTATGCCTCAAATGATACATTTCAAAAATTGAGATACCAGTTTGTTTATGTAAATAAACAGACCATCTACTTCTAAACATTTAAACTTCTACTATAACATAAACATGTAGTTAATTTTCAATAATAACAAGTTACAATGAAGATAAAGGGTAAAATGCTGTTTTTAAAAATACAAGAAATCTTCTTGTACAGTCTGTCAAGGTTTTCTGATTTTACTTATTAACACAACATACATCTTCTAAGCATCAAACATTACAACAAGCCTTAAATTTGCTCCCAAGACCTTAAATAATAGGAGGCATGGTGGTGATTAAGAACAACTAGTTTGAGTCTCCACACAAGCAATGTGCTGTATTTTTGGACAAGGTACTTCACTTGAAATTACATGTACTGTACTATTCCATTCAACAACTCTGCAAATGTGTGCAGCTGTCGAAATTTTGTGAACAAGTGGTTGGCCGAAATGGTAGCTCTGGGTGTACATGTATGCTCCAAAAAAATCTGAGAAAGACGACTGCAGGTAGTTTAAATAGCCCAATACTGCACATCACCAAGGATAATAATTTTCTAACCATTTTAAGGTGGCAAAGTGATAATGCAGTGTATAAAACTAAAAATTACGGTTATCATCATGGAGGGTTCACGTTTAACATGGAATCTTTAGAAAATCTGATGAAAAAAAAAAAAAGGATTATTATACATACATAGTAATACCATTATTATATATAACAATATATATATGTTGAGACATCAATTAAACATGTATTATCTTGAAAATGAAGTACATGAGACCATATTACATCACAGCAAATCAAATCTTTGGGCCCACTTGATTTGGAATTCATAAAATGACAAATGCATTGGTCAAGCTGATATGTTATTTGAATGTATCATTGAATAACAAATGCAATATTTCATAGAATAGCTTCTCAAAGGGAAGTGAGACAAAAACTAGCAAAAGATTAAAAAAAAATAGGGGGGTGGGGGGAACAAAATGGATCCTTTCTTCTCCATCCATTTTCCTTCAGAATATTTTATTAATATTATCAAATTTTAATAATAACATAAAACAGTAAGTTTACTATGATTCAAATTTTCCTTAATTAATTTTTATCTACATACAATTGACAAAGGAATAATCAAAGTTCTAATGATTTTTGTGGGTCTGTCATTATTGCATACCCTACCTCCACTACTGTGATCACCCCCACACCCAATCCACCTAGCTGCGATAACGTAGCTCTGGACGACGGACGGAAATTTCTGACAGATGGTCGTCGTCAGAGAGCAGTGTAGGCAGGGTATGAATATTCGTTCTAAATCCACCTACCCCAAACCCCTGAAAATATTGCCTAAATTTCAAATACATTTCCAGATACAATCTATCAAACATTTTTATCAAACGTCAAATGCACCAATCAATTACAGGAGTAATACATCAATCTGATAATTAAAATAGAAATGTTCTTCAAAGATGTTAATGATACAGTCACACACAATACCCATAGGTTACTGTTTCTAAAATGAAATGGTCAGCGCAATAACCAGATCGTGAGACCTTTTATACAGATCAGGATGTTTGCAATAAATTATTAAAAGTTTACACTGATCCTTCAGATCTAGAGTTGCTACAAAATCAGGAAATGTAGATTTACTTTCCAGAAATTTGAAACATGGAAAACTCTTTAGCATAATGTATAGATCTTAAAAAACAGCTATCTACCAACAAGAACTTATACCTATAATTATGATGTTTTCTTTATCATATATCATCTTGTTTATGAAAACCTCTCTGGATTACTTTCATTTTCATAATTATATTGCCTTTAATAATTGCAAAACATATTTGGATCATTTTCATTAATATTCAATGTGCTGAATGTTGTATAAGAAAGCTATTGCGTACGACATAATAATAAGATTATCTCATCTATTTTAGATGGAACATTAAGATTTTGACAAATTGTAGAATAGATTTTCATTCAACCTGCCAAAAACTGTATAAGAAAGCTATAATAATTGCATATCATGTATTTATAAGATTATTTCAATACATCTATGGTTGAGAGAATATGAACATTTAGATAATTTGAAGAATACTACCAATATATTATAACACTTACAAAAAAGCTGAGAGTACCAACAGAAGTCTAAGCATCCTACTCTAATGAGTGACTTTAATTGACAAAGTTTGACTGCATTAATTTCAAGATTTCAATTACATTTACAAAGTGATGTATTGCCTCTTAATGATAAATGCTGTATTGCAGTAAAGCTCACATGTGCCTGGTTTTAATAAGGAATATTTTTTTAATCATACAATAATATAAATGTTTATGCTTTAATAGCTTTGTACAGTATATACTATGTATAGTATATATACCCCATAGTATAGCTATATATCTACATATACCGATACATTTGGTATTGTAGAAAGTCACAATAATGCACATGTCACTGGCTTTTGAAAATAATCTTAATTAACATTTTAAAAAAATAAAATTAACTTGTACAAGTGTCTTAACAATATGACAAGCAATTTTATACTTCAATACTTTTTTTTTTTTTTGCAATAGATAAAATACATCAGCTGAAATAATCACTCACACAATATGGCTTTATTGCTTTTTTAAAATTAGGCAAAGATAAAAAATGTATATAAAATATTCTTTACAGACGGGCTTAAAGTATATAGCATTAACAAGTTAAACAGAAAAAAATGGAATGATGCAAAAACTCTTCATAATTATACAGTAAACAACAGAATAACAAAACAATGAACTTCGTTGTGGCGTAACGTAACACTTAACATTTAATTCTTTTTATTTACAGGTAAAAGCTAAAACAGATTTTAAATTTTTTATTTTATTTAAAACCTTAATTCTTTTCTAAAATATCAAAATTAATTAAAAAAAAAAAACAAGCAGATTCAATACACATTTTTAAAATGTACACTGTTCATTTTTCCTCTCTTCTTTTTTTGAATATTGAAGAAAAAGTTCATCTTAAATTTCAAGGCAAAAGCCTAAATATGTATTTAAATCATACATCATAACTTAATTACTTTGATATGATTATTAAAAATACATTGTAATCATTTATGTTCAATTTAAAACAAGCAAGCAAATTACAAAAGCACTCATTCTTTCTAGGGTACATACTTACATGTTTAGAATCCAAGATTTCTCTCCTCTTTTGATTTTGTTTGAATACCAACATTATGCAAGTACATGCACATATATGTCTTAAGCAAGGAACATTTACATCTTCAAAATGCGAGATAAGGGACTTAATTTGAGTGGCATTAAAAAGCTACATGTGTAATTATTTTAACAATACTATAGGTAAACTTGCGAGATCAATATTTCAAAACAAAATTTTGCCTGAATGGGATTTTCATTATTTCTAAAACCATAAAACATTTATAACATTGTTATCAAACAAATCAATACCTACAATTATCTTATCTAACTTTTAAATCATGAAATATTCTTTTTGTATTACGTTTGATACATGTACACAAATGAAATTCTGGTATAGTATACATGTAAATGTATAAGGATTCTTTGTATGATGATAGTTGACAGTAAATGATTTAACAAGAGGCCCATGGGGCCTGTATCGCTCACCTGGTTGGATCAGACCAAATGTCAAAATAATGTTCATGTTCATGTTCAATTCGTTTTATTTGTCAATCTCAAACAATGCTATATATATGGTTATGGTGTGGGGATCCCAACTGCTTGAAAGAAATAACTCTCTAAGGGTCTGAAAGACCTCAAGAATTGTTTTTAGAACATCCATTCATAACTTTATGACTAGTAGCGATTTAAAAGAATTACCTCTATTACCCCTATGGGCCCCGCCCCTTTGGCCCCTCGGGGGGTAAGAAACACCATTTATGCAAAATCTGTTCCTCTTCCCCAAATGATGTTTCTGACCAAATTTGGTTCAAATCCATTCATAACTTTATGACTAGTAGCAATTTGAAGGAATTACCTCTATTTCCCCTATGGGGCCCCGCCCCTTTGGCCCCCCGGGGGTCAGAGTCACCATTTATGCAAAATCTTTTCACCTTCCCCCAAGAATGTTTTTTACTAAATTGGGTTCAAATCCATTGATAACTTTATGACTAGTAGCGATTTAAAGAAATTTCCTCTATTTCCCCTATGGGGCCCCGATCATTTGGCCCCCTCAGGGGTCAGAGTCACCATTTATGCAAAATCTGTTCCCCTTCCCCCAAGAATGTTTCTCACAAAATTGGGTTCAAATCCATTGATAACTTTATGACTAGTAGCACAGGGGGATACCCCCTGTGACTAGTAGCGATTTGAAGGAATTATCTCTATTTCCCCTATGGGACCCCGCCCCTTTGGCTCCTTGGGGGTCAGAGTCACCATTTATGCAAAATCTGATCCCCTTCTGCCAAGGATGTTTCTGACCAAATTTGGTCAAAATCCAATAAAAACTTTTTGACTAGTAGCGATTTGAAGCAAATGTTGACGGACGGCGGACGGACGCCGCACCATGGCATAAGCTCACCGGACCTTTGGTCCAGGTGAGCTAATAATTATAATGACCACCACATGTCTGTTTAACATAGAGAACCATGAACAGAAGTAAAACCATTGAACCAACGATACAGATCATCGTTTTTACTATTTTCCTACTGCATGGTTAAAGATTCTGACTTTCAAAACAACGAACTCTACATTGTATGTATTAGTGTCCAAAAATCGAAAAACAAAATTACTGCAGCTAGTAACAATGCATTATATTCGTCATGCAATTGAAAACAATTGCAACCTGCAAATTAAAGACATCAGATTATAATCCTCCAGGTTAAATTGATGTTTTCTACGCAGTAAGTGTAATTTAATCAAGTTTGTGATAGTAAGCATTTTTTAAGATTTTTACAAATTTGTATACAAGACTTAGCATACATTTCACTGAATAGTTGTAAAATTGTCAATACTTGTTTGTTTATTTTGTTTGTAGCGTTTTATTTCAGATTTTACAGTAAATTAAATGTTTCTACCCTGGTATGAAATTATGAAAAAGAAACGCCATCTAGAACCAAATATCTTACAACAATTAAATTGCTACAACAGTTTGTAAACAATTAATATTTACATGTAATTGCAAGAGAGTCAGTTAAGGTGATAATTATTTAGTACACTGGTCCAAGCTAACATCTCCCATGCTCAGAAAGATCAAGGCTTCACAATCCAATTAATGCAGACATCGATGAATATAATATTCTAGTTCTTTTTCCTGTGTCAATGATATGCATCATGAATTTTTGCAGCTTCTTGCACAATAACACCTTCATTTCCAAAAATCTTCACATTTGGTGAAACTTCCTTCCAAGTTGTTGTACTGTCCTGTTTGAAACAAACAAATCATTCACAATAAGTTGAATTATTTCTATAATTCATGATTAATTATTTTCATAATTCATAATTATATTTCATGTATCTTTAACATATTAATTTAATAAGAAATCTTTGGAATAATAAATTGAACACTGCATATAAGTGTTATTGTTTGACCTAGATATTACATATACATGTACATACATGTAGTAACAGTGACATTGACCTTGCATGACCTGAAACATGACCTTGTCAGAGGTATATTCACACATGATCTTTGGGTTAGTTTGATTAAAATCTCTAAAATAAAGAAATTCTTCGACAATGATTGACCCAAGAAGACAGAGAAGACCACACATTGGTTACAATCTTAATTACTTATGTTATCACAGAGGTTGTATATAAACGCTATCCCTGGGATCTTAAGGATGGGAAAAGACATTGATAACACTATATGCCTTTCCTTATCAAGTGCAAAAGCCAAGCATAATGAAATGAGATCAGAACTGTCTAATCAAGTGTCATTTGATTCAGACGTTCCTGATTTGTGAACAGAAAAGTAAACAGACTGATCACAGGCATTCAGTACCGGTAACATTTCTTATGGGAGGGTCTTATTGTGTATCAGAAAACAGCAATCATTTATACATGACTGCCCCTCCCCAATACCAAGTCAGACCTTCCAATATACATGTATACTGTAAGCCTGTGCTTGGATCTCCAAGCCCATGCGTGACAAATGTAAACCCACCTCTGGAATCCTAATATCATGAGGGTTTTATTCGGTATAGGTAAACGGTAATAATCTATACCTGACTACCCCTCCCCTATACCCAGTAACACCTTCCCATACATACTGTATGTATGCCTGTGTAAACCCACCTCTGGAATCCTGATATCAAATGTGTCTCCACCATCATAATGAAAGTTCCACACCTCAGCCTCGACCCAGGCATTGTCAGTGTTTCGAGGATCATCTACGTAGCCTTTGTAGAGCAAGCATGCACTGTAGCCTGAACTGTCCCCATCTGCATGGGTACGCAAGCTTGTCCGGGAGCTTGTTCGAGCCAAGAAGGGCTGGATGGAGGATATCTGGGTGGTGGATCCGCAGTTGGACACAGGACTAGGCAGCTGTGTGACAGGTGTCCGAACTGGGGTGCTCACATTAGCCGCAAACTGGGCAAAGTACTGCAAGCAGAGTATATCGATATAACAATGTTTACCTATAGAGTAAAACACCAGCATGTTTTATATCAAGATAGATATTCAATGTCATGATAGTAGATGTTTAATATGATATTCATAGAGATCAAATATTTTTTTATAGATGTTTACATTTGTGGAGTTTTAATATCCATTCATATAGATTTAATGTCACATTCATTGCAGTTGAGTATCACATTCATAGATATTTGATATCACATTCTTAGGTGTTTAAAATCACATTGATAGCACAATGTTCAATATCACATTCAGAGACAAGAGGCCTTTGGTAGCTCTTCACCCCAGCAGGCTATATACAGGCCAAATATCAACTCTCTGGGCGTCTTGGTTATTGAGAAGAAGTCTCTAAAAGAGTTTAGCCTATTTGACCCCTATGACCTTGAATGTAGGTCAAGGTCATTCATTTGAACAAACTTGGTAGCCCTTCGTCCAAGCCTGCTACAGGCCCAATATCAAGCCCCTTGGCCTCCTGCCCTTCGGGGAGGTGAGCTTATTATATCACATTTGCAAAATGTTTATTATGCCCCATTACTTTTTCATCTCCAAAGGAAAATAGAAAATATGATTACTACATTCAAATCTCTGATGTGAAGCCCTGATGATACAAGAATATATATACCTGTATCATGTCGGACTGGTCCAGGTTATTTTTGGGTTCCTGATCCTCCATTAGAACATCCTTCATGAAGGCCTGACACTGCATACTGTATGGAGATATGTGTCCATGTAGGGCCCCCTGTTAGAGAGAAGGGAACAGCAGTATTGTCAGAAAACAGACAAGGATTAAAAGATCTAATGATCTGTCACAGAGAAGGGAACATTTCTAAAAACACAAAACATGCAAGACAATATGGTCACAAATGATATCCTAACTTGTGCACAAAATCACTTTTTCCACTGGTTCAATTTTTTGGTATAATTTTACTTAACGTTTTCATTAAGGAAGCATGTTTTGTCTGAGATTAATTCTATCCTTGAATAAATCCAATGAACATAACTTTTACAGTAAATGACACTTACACCTGGAAGACCATAGGTGGAGCCAGAATCTACTGTAACTTCGTCGCCGAGCTTCTTGATTGCAATGAATTCAAGAACACGTTTACCCTCAACATACAGGAAGCCAGTCTGCGCATCGTTATCACTGTATTTGTGGCGCCACCTGGTGCAGACTGCCTTGATGACATGGTTAGGGCCCCAGCGCCATAACACACCACGCCCTCTTAGACCAGTTCTTCCCATAGAATTACTGTTGAAACAAAAAATTCTTTCTGTTAGTAGTTAATAAAACACACTTTTTAACACTACCAAAATTTGAGATACAATATTATGGTGATGATATGGATAACATTTAATGTAGATTCCAATGATATGCCTGGATAACTAAATGAACAAAGATGATTGGTTAATTTTGAAATGCCTAACTCGGATCTGGTTAATTTTGAAATGTCTAACTCGGATCTAACCAGTAAAATGGTGTTAAAAATTAGTAATAGGTTTACTGCCTGCATGATTCCACCTATTGCTGGACACTGGGAAAATAGTAGTAGCAGCTTTATGTGTTAGAGAAAGGTTTATCTCATTTACGGGAGGTATTCTATAACAAAATATCATTCAAGGCGAATCCAAGAATGAATTGTTTCAGCATTTCATCCCTATACTCTCTGATAAATAAATCTTCAACATACAATGGGTTTCTTTTCCTCAAAATTGAATCAAAATTACTTAAGATTTGAATGAAATATATAATTTCCAAATTCTCCAATTCAAATGAACAACCTCCTTTTTGGGTTATGCATCAGACAGACAAATGGACACGATGACATTTTAATTATGACATCAAATGTCACATTAGGCCCCAGACAGATCAGATTACACAGGAAAATATAGAAAGGGTAGTGTGTGAGATTTCCCTTTGTTATGTTAAGAAAAGTTGTACTTACATTGGTATCTCCATTGGGTCCAGACTGTACCGGTGTGGTTGGTTGTCGAAGGAAATCCAAGATCTTCTATCAATGGCGCGTGTGTGTGATTCTTGTCTGTAAGTCACCACCGCGTTCCACTTAGCCGAGAACTTTGCCAAGGGAGGTAAGGCCTCTTTCTCTTCCTCCGTCATCCTGTCTCTCTCTTCTTGTGCTTTCTTCAACCTGTTGGATCAATACTGAGAATTAGTCAGAAGAAAATGTGAATAGATTTAGCAGACCAATACCATATCCGTGACTGTGGGGAAATTATTGTACAGACATGTTAGCAAAACAGTAAAAGAAATTAATTTTTAAGTTGTTCTTAAATTTTTGCAATATTTTCAATCAGTTTTTGCATTATTTTTTTTTATCTTTTTACAATTCTGTGATTCATGCTATGTAAACGCATACCATTTTTGGGATTTATTCGATTCGCAAATTTGTCAAAAATTACAGTATTATGTACCACGTGTCACATATGTATTAGAATGTATTCTAAAAAGAAATTATCATTAAATTGCATTTTTTTTATTTTTTATTTGCAAAAGAATAACTAGACAAATTATCTGGGATGGACAGATCAGGTTCCTATATAACCTGACCATGTACATGTTTGCATATACCCCCAATAACCCCAAATAATAATTTGTGAATCACTTGAAGAAAGACATTTTGAAGTGATATGGTGGTGTATAAATTAAGAACTTTACTATTATTTATTTATTTTTTTTGAAATTACATCCACTTTTCAGGTGACTTTTTTTGTAAACTATAAACTAGCTTCTGATTCTTCTTTTAACCTGGATAAATTTTCATTTTCAAAATGAAAATATTAATCATGAAATAGCTATCTAACCCTAACAGGACACTCACTGAATCAGGTCTCATAACAAAGTTAAATTTCTTATGCTATTGGATTATTCTTAACGAATTTTTTTCAATGTTCATCTCACCTTTAAGAAACTCAATTAATTCAATATCTACCTGGGAGTTCCGGTTGTCCTTGATGTGGTTCTGAAACGAACATTTATATTCATGTTATTGACCATTAGAAAAGTACCAATTTGTAAATACAAATGTATATGCATTACAGATATTTCTACACACAATACAATGCAATACAACTACACTAGAATAAAATCAAGAGGCATATAGGGTCTGTCTTGCTCAATTAAAAATTATGGCAAAACATTCCCATTGAAATAAATTTTATTGCAAATTTAATGTCTAAAGGATTTATTAAGATAGCATGACTGTTTATAATGTCATACCAAGCAAACTTCTTGTGTTCAATGCCAGGCAACAGCCAAAAACCCATTGATAGGCTGAGTCATGTAGGCGGTAAACAAGTTACTTACTTACTATTGGTTCAGACTTCAATCCAGACACACTTCTGTCTATATATGAACGGACAGATGAAAAGAGAAACAAACACCCTAAAGTCTACTCCAGTAAAACATCTATCAAATAGGAGGACTCCAGGTTTTTAAAACAGGGACTACCCATAGTGGTGATTTAATTCAAACACTAGCATTACAATAAGCTGGGTTTTCTCTACCAATCTCAATGCATAGAATATCTGTATTTTTGGATTCCTCTCGTTTGATATTTATACTGGAACAGCCCTAAGCTTGGGATTTTTGGGGAGTATAATGCACTAATTAACTCACCTGCCAGACAAAAATGAGTGGACATGTTGGAATTCGTGTAGGCATTACAGGCCGGAGTTCCTAAAACATCAGTTATTAACAAACTCAACATATTTTTAATGAAATATTATTGATAAAATTATTAGATAACCGCATATATATCTGTGTACAGTATGCTGACAATGGCAAGTGTAGCCTACAATCAACCTGTATAGGTATGTGTAATACCTACATTATCGGGCTTGACCAAGTGTATACTACGCAGATTGTAGTCACACATGGCCAAAATCACCTTTGAAACAAGCTGGCATAAACATCTCAATTAGGGAAGTCAGTTCATCATATACATTCACAACAATACTACTGCAATTCTGTTAACTAACATGTAGTTGAAGTGAAAGTGAAACTTAATCTATTTTTATATATACAGTCAAACCTGCTTTAACTTCCACCTGTATATAACATTAACTTACACATGTACTGAACATGTAAAACATATACGTTATATATATATATTAAATAAAGGGACTTGCATATAGTAGTGATATTGTCCAAATCAGCTGGTTGGAGCAAAAATATTGACCTGTATAAAAGCCATTTTTGGTATCTCCCTCTCGGTCTTTATAGACAGGTTTCACTGTATAATTATAAATGTATGAAATAAATCAATAGTCAATTTTTTTTTTAAGTAGTTAAATATCTTACCGCCCAGATCATCAATCTTGGTAAGAAACATGGCAAAGAGTGGCCGTGTGAGAACCTTCTTGATGATGTCGATACCCATTGGGTAGTTAGGGTAGAGGACAGCCTGAATAGTTACTCCACCCGAGATGAGGAAGATCAAGAACATCCGAACAAAGGCCACAAAGTCATGCTTCACCTGCAAAATAAAAATACTGTTAATATATCTATTTTAGTGGTAACTATATTTTAGGGTTTTCTTGCTAAGCATTGTATTAAATTATGATTGTGATAGTTGTTGTTTCTGTACGTTATATTCTATGGCAAGCATTGTGGCAGTGCTATTTCATCATGGCCCTAATCAATTTTAATTTGGTTATTCACAAAATCTGACTGCACCAAAATAAGTATATTTAAAATATAATAGTTCACATACAAACAAAAACCATTCCTGCATGAAATATAGAGAATAGAAATCATGTCTGACAATGTATATGGTAACATTTCTGATCTTTGTCGATAAAAGAACTGAAGCGTTTACCAGGCACATACACCTAAACATTTTCTCATCACTTACTTAAGATAAGAATAATCCATAACACTGGACACCAACGTGGGGCTACATATACCTAAACACTTTCTCATCACTTACAATATGAGTCATCCATAACGTCGGCCCCAGGGTGGGGCTACGTACACCTTAACACTTTGTAAACATTTACTTACCATACGAGTCATCCGTACCAACATCGGCCCAAGTGTGGGGCTGATGAGTAGGTAGGTTCCCAGAAGACGGTAGAAGAAATATATCAGTCCCACACTCAGAACAGTCTTGGCAGCGATTACGTTAGCATACACAAACCAGTGAGGTATGATACGTAGGAAAAGGTAGAGGACAAGGAAAACCAGGATGAAGCAAATCTCGGCACACTGACCAAACAACGAACCAGTTTTGTATTTCTGTAAGTAATAAACACGAAGTCTGTGTGACAGTTTCACAAAGAAGAATGGAAACCGTGTATAATGACCATTTAAATAACTATATTAATCAGCTTCTTCTTTTGAATAATTAATAAAAGTATATACATTAAATAAAATAAATTAACTTTGAAATACACGTATATACAAGATAGACAATAATTGTGAACCTGCAGAAAGTCTCAAAATAACTTGGAAATGCTTTGCTAATGAAACAATCCCGTACTATTAAATGATACAATTATTATTGACAAAATTGTATCAATCAAGACACATTTTCAGATGTTAAGACTTCACTTTTGGACGGGATTCTCCACTTTATTCAGCAAATTTGGCCCCACACTGGGGATTTGTGAAAAAAAAATTGAAGTAATGAAAATCATTTCTCCTTACATTTTTCTTAAAACTGAGTTGTTAACAGTACAAAATGACCATAAGATGCTTATATATAGGCAACACAAGAATTCCACGGAAGTGGATGTGTCGCCTGCACAGCAAGCTAGGATTTAAATTTTAAAACAAGCAAGCACTTCCTATAAGAAAGCAATGCATCAATTTTGAGTTTGATTGGCCCAAGGGATCTCAAGTTATCGCAAGCAAACCTATTTTCTATTTAAAGGACCTTTGATCTTTGAACCTGAAAAGCAATCCCAAGCAAGCAATTTTGGTAAGGAAGCACTGTGTGAAGTTTGAGTTTGATTGGCTGAAGGGAACTCGGGTTACTGCATGGAAACCAATTTTTTATTAATAATAACAGTGACCTTGACCTTTAACCTTTGAACCTAAAAAGCAATCCCAAGCAAGCACTTTTGGTAAGGAAGCACTGAGTGAAGTTTGAGTTTGAATGGCCGAAGGTAACTCGAGTTATTGAATGGAAACCAATTTTCTATTAATAGAAACAGTGACCTTGACCTTTGACCTTTGGACCTGAAAGGCAATCCCAAGCAAGCACTTTTGGTAAGGAAGCACTGTATGAAGTTTGAGTTTGATTGGCCAAAGGGAACTCAAGTTATTGCATGGAAACCATTGTGCGGACGACAACGACGACACCGATGCCGACATAGTAATACCTTTTCAAGGCGACACAAAACTGATTTAATCTAAATAACAGAACTAAAAATCTCCAGTTTGTGAAGGCTTCCCAAACCTGAGATCTATAATTTTCAAGTTTTGACCCCTTGACATGCAAGCAAGAGACGGATCTCACCTGGTGTTTAACATAGGTCCTTCTGACCAACTCTGTGAGGATGACAGCTGTCCACAGCCACACGACAAGATCAAGAGTTAAGTTACCACATGTGGGCCAGAGTACTGCCAGACAAAATACTCCCAGGTACACGAAATACAGCGCCTGATGTAGAAAAGGTATGAGAAAATGGGTAATGTCTATTTTCCAGCAGATTTTTTTTT
This sequence comes from Pecten maximus, assembly GCF_902652985.1. Lineage (NCBI taxonomy): Eukaryota > Metazoa > Mollusca > Bivalvia > Pectinida > Pectinidae > Pecten > Pecten maximus. The sequence continues at coordinate 34,021,193 of NC_047020.1, forward strand.
AAATATTTGTCTATTGCATACTTATAAAAATACCAACAAAAGCTATTTCATTGTTATGGTTTACCCATCTATTCATATTTTGAATATTTAAAGCTGGTGAAATATGAACATGCCCCTTTAATAATCTCTGTCAAAGCTTATTAAAGGGACATGTTCGTTTTTTAAATACAATTTACATTTACATTTTGCATCCCTCTCTTGATCTCCACTGGAACGTTTAACTAAAAGTTATAAGTCTTAGAGCAGTTTCACATATTTTCCTACTGGTATAAAAGGCCCAACTTACCTGTGTCATCCAGAATTTAGTGATCGGTGCCAACCATAGCAGCTGAATCCGCCTCCATATCGCTAAGTGTCTCTTCTTGTTAGACTTCATGGCACTTTTAATCTTCACCTTTACATTCTTCAGGCCCTTTTTCTTACTTATCTGGGAAATGTATAAATAGCCATTACAGCACAGTTTAAGACAATGAAGCAGAGGTAAAGGAAAATCAAATGAGTCTGGAGCTCTGTGACCTCTTTGAACCTCCATGATAGGTCATTTAACTCAGATGTTATAACCATTTATGGCTGACAGAGCTAAGATAGTACTGATGAACCTGTTGTTCCATACTATGATCACTTATATTTATTAATTAGGTGACCTTGGTTTTTAAGTTCATAACCTCTCTCCTTGACCCTTATAACTCTTTGACCTCTAAACTGATTGTGACCTCGTCCTATTCCCTTGATATACTAGTTCTGAAGGCCTTACTACTACATTAATTAGTTGCACATCTTGAGCACTTTCCTAGATCTCTCAATTAGTTTTGATATGGTGAACATTATTTCACATCTTGACCTTTCCCCTTGACCTCTCCTCTTGACCTCTCCTCTTGACCTCTTTCCTTGATATCTCTCTAGGTTTGAAGGCCTTACTTATTTAGTCTAGTACATGTATATCAATTATTAGTTTCACATGTTGACCTCCCCTGGTGACCTCTCCAGATGACCTTATCCCTTGGTATCTCTCTACTAGGTCTGAAGGCATTACTACCAGGTAGTTCACTATTTAGATGTACATCTTGATCTCCCTTGATCTCTCATTTGACTCGTTGGTCGTCAACACTGTCGACAGTGATCCCATAATCATATATAATCCCATAGTGATTGTATCATTAGAGCATAAATTTAGTCAAGTGTACCAAAGACAAGGTTGCATTTCTTAATACATTTCCTTGGATTATTACATTACTAAGCTCGTTCTCCAGCATAGACTTGGATGATGGCAAAACTGCATCTTCATCATCATCATTACTGTCTGTCTCACCATCTTCCTCATCATCCTCCAGCAAAATAGAGTCTACAAATTATATGTAAAGTGAAAATTACAGAATCCAAAAAATAAAATCAGTATTCAAATTTGTCTAGGAAACAACATATTGTTTGATAAAGCAAGCAAAACAATCTGTGATCATATTACTCTAACCATATTTATCCTAAAAAAAACTAGTGTAAAATTTTAGCATTTCTCTATTGTTTTGATCATTTTTGGAGGGTTTAATTGTGAACCATTTTTAGCAAACCATTTTAAAATAGATGATTCTGCAAAAACAAGTTTGTTTGCAGATAAATACTATTATACATACAACCCCGGTACGCTTGACAATTCTCACTGTCATATGAAGCTCAAACAGTTATTGTTTGCGACACCATTCAGTTTACTTTATTCAGGTTTGAACATTAAAATCATAGCTAGGTTAACGAGACTAAATGAAGAATAGAAAAGGCAAAAAACGTACCATTCACTGTGATCCTTTTTACTCTTCTGAGAGCTCCAGATGAAAAATTTATCCAGATAAACATTGGAAGTATCAAAAAAGCACTGGCCAAGATCTAAAAAAAAAAAACAAATCTAGAATCATACATATGTCCGTTAAGTAAATTCAACAAACTCCAAAATTCAATGAAATTTCTGCAGTTCCAAAAACAGCAAAGCAAAACTTAATATTAAGTGACAATATTGAAGCACATTGTATTTATTATGGACATTAATTGTAAATATTAATATCAAATGGCGAATTCTGCAAAATCACTAGTTATCAAAATTTACCTAAATATGACATTTTACCAAAAACTAAATTATACTTCTTGAGGAATGAGAAGAAAAAAACATCTGGAATATGGAACTTGTTCCAATCAGGTTACAAAGTAATTTGTAACTCAACTTGAAGAATAATAAGATGCCAGTTCTGAAGTTTTTACCCAAAAATACACCCAAAAAACGTTCACATATTAATCACAATTTATAGTGTGTGTCGAAGTGACCATAGTGCATTGTAACTATATTCATAGATTACATTTGAATAACATAAGATTCTTTTTGAGAAACTGATTCAGAGCTAAGCACATAACTTACAGTCCAGATTCCCAGCGTCTCTAATTTCCATAGTCACCGGACCATAAATTTGGGATGAATATTCTGTAAATGAGGGGTGTTGAGATGCCCACTATGTTCAAAGTTCAGTGCCATACTTATCCTCAAGTAATCTCCCTCTCCTAGTGTAACAGAGCTCCCTCTCCTAGTGTAACAGAGCTCCCTCTCCTAGTGTAACAGAGCTCCCTCCCCTAGTGTAACAGAGCTCCCTCCCCTAGTGTAACAGAGCTCCCTCTCCTAGTGTAACAGAGCTCCCTCCCCTAGTGTAACAGAGCTCCCTCCCCTAGTGTAACAGAGCTCCCTCTCCTAGTGTAACAGAGCTCCCTCCCCTAGTGTAACAGAGCTCCCTCTCCTAGTGTAACAGAGCTCCCTCCCCTAGTGTAACAGAGCTCCCTCCCTCCCCTAGTGTAACAGAGCTCCCTCCCCTAGTGTAACAGAGCTCCCTCCCCTAGCGTAACAGAGCTCCCTCTCCTAGTGTAACAGAGCTCCCTCCCCTAGTGTAACAGAGCTTCCTCTCCCTAGTGTAACAGAGCTCCCTCCCCTAGTGTAACAGAGCTCCCTCTCCTAGTGTAACAGAGCTCCCTCCCCTAGTGTAACAGAGCTCCCTCCCCCAGTGTACAGAGCTCCCTCCCCTAGTGTAACAGAGCTCCCTCCCCTAGTGTAACAGAGCTCCCTCCCTAGTGTAACAGAGCTCCCTCCCCTAGTGTAACAGAGCTCCCTCCCCTAGTGTAACAGAGCTCCCTCCCCTAGTGTAACAGAGCTCCCTCCCCTAGTGTAACAGAGCTCCCTCCCCTAGTGTAACAGAGCTCCCTCCCCTAGTGTAACAGAGCTCCCTCCCCTAGTGTAACAGAGCTCCCTCCCTAGTGTAACAGAGCTCCCTCCCCTAGTGTAACAGAGCTCCCTCCCCTAGTGTAACAGAGCTCCCTCCCCTATTGTAACAGAGCTCCCTCCCCTAGTGTAACAGAGCTCCCTCCCCTAGTGTAACAGAGCTCCCTCCCCTAGTGTAACAGAGCTCCCTCCCCTAGTGTAACAGAGCTCCCTCCCCTAGTGTAACAGAGCTCCCTCTCCTAGTGTAACAGAGCTCCCTCCCCTAGTGTAACAGAGCTCCCTCCCCTAGTGTAACAGTAGCTCCCTCCCCTAGTGTAACAGAGCTCCCTCCCCTAGTGTAACAGAGCTCCCTCCCCTAGTGTAACAGAGCTCCCTCCCCTAGTGTAACAGAGCTCCCTCTCCTAGTGTAACAGAGCTCCCTCCCCTAGTGTAACAGAGCTCCCTCCCCTAGTGTAACAGAGCTCCCTCCCCTAGTGTAACAGAGCTCCCTCCCCTAGTGTAACAGAGCTCCCTCCCCTAGTGTAACAGAGCTCCCTCCCCTAGTGTAACAGAGCTCCCTCCCCTAGTGTAACAGAGCTCCCTCCCCTAGTGTAACAGAGCTTCCTCCCCTAGTGTAACAGAGCTCCCTCCCCTAGTGTAACAGAGCTCCTTCCCCTAGTGTAACTGAGCTCCCTCCCCTAGTGTAACTGAGCTCCCTCCCCTAGTGTAACAGAGCTCCCTCCCCTAGTGTAACAGAGCACCCTCCCCTAGTGTAACAGAGCTCCCTCCCCTAGTGTAACAGAGCTCCCTCTCCTAGTGTAACAGAGCTCCCTCCCCTAGTGTAACAGAGCTCTCTCCCCTAGTGTAACAGAGCTCCCTCCCCTAGTGTCAAAGTTAGGTATTTAAGAATGGGAAGGGCTTATTTGTGAACAACTTTTAAATTAGCTTACTATTTTAAAATTGAAGATTCTGCAAAAATAATGGGTGCTTATTTGTGGGCAGGAGATTATTGTGGATAAATATAGTATACCAATTGGACAGTTTTCTTTACCTTGAACCAGTAGGGAAGCCTAAAGATGCCCCAATGAACTTCTTTGACATGTATAGCACCAAACAGCTTTTTTGTGAGCCACTTCTGACAGCAGGGGTGAGCAATAAAGTTCATGTAGTTTGCATCATAGGCTATTTCCAGGGTTGTCTTGTTGTTGAAATCGGGCAAAGGTTTACACAGGATGTTGTAGGCCTGAGCACTGGAGTCTCGGAAACTAATGTCCAGCACACCAAGAGCAATCTTACCAAAGTCACTAAAATAAAGTTATGGAAATTTATTCTGCTGTTGCAATATCATCAAACAACACTACCAAATCAATAGAAATGGAAAGAGAGAAATACAGAACTGGATAATAATAATAATTCATGGAAGTAAAGGGGTTAAACCTCACTTAACGATGTAATATTTTCTACACTCATAATGAGGATCCAATCAGAAGTCTCTCACCATGTAATCCTCTAACATTGTTGGAGTATTCCAAAGGTTTATATTTGATGAATATATAAATCATGCCTATTTTAATTAAACAATTAATTAACAATTAAAATAAACCAATTCTGCCGAAAATCAAATAAACGAAACTCACTTAGCATTGTTTTCCATTTCCGTACGTAGATACAGTTCTATACAGTTTTTTGCGAGTTCCTTGTACATGTTGCTACAAATCAGAGCCATAGCTATAGGTTCCTCACACCTCTGCCACAGGACTTTGGCCAACTTCTGACGGTTCATCAGTACAGCCCAGATAATTAGGCAGTTCAGTGCCTGATAAAATAAAACAAAGAAATTAATGTACCTGACCAGAGACAATTGCTGCTCATGGTAAAATATATAAATCGGAATCATTTTCTCTCCTCTTGATTATTCAATTAACATCTGATGAAAAATATACCATTGATGCTTTAAACTTTTGGTAAAAGTGCAAAACATTTTTACCGCTTGAATAAACCTTTTATAGTATCAAGGACAGTGATGATGGTGTCAGTTACTTCAATATGGAACAATGTCATTCTAATCAGAAATCCTCTTGAGTGAGCATGTTCAACCATATATTTGTTTAATATGCCTTCTTATATTATTCTCATATTAGGTTTTAGAGGAACACCATAATGAATAATACTGATTTACCTTCCTCTCAGCGACAGCAGGGTTTGAAACATACAGTCCAGCAGAGTTCATGGACAGTTCATAGGGCTGAACAAAATCTTTGATCCGACTCAATTTGTATATCAGTCGATTTAGATCATTAGACAGGAATTCTTTCTGCAAGGGCTGATCAGCCTCCTGGAAAACAAATAATTGACGTAGATAGGCACTTTTCATTAGAGCAATACGAATTTTTTAATAGACACATCATTATAGATTTCCTATCAACCACCTTCTGATAAATTTTTGAAAAGAATTTCTATCGTTCATTTCTGTACTGAGTCCCAGCTGGTCTTTCGCATGGAACAGCAAAATTTTACCACTCAGCCCATACTATTACAGTGTTAATGAAGTTACAACCACTCAGCCCATACTGTTATAGTGTTAATGAAGTTACAACCACTCAGCCCATACTGTTATAGTGTTAATGAAGTTACAACCACTCAGCCCATACTGTTATAGTGTTAATGAAGTTACAACCACTCAGCCCATACTGTTATAGTGTTAATGAAGTTACAACCACTCAGCCCATACTGTTATAGTGTTAATGAAGTTACAACCACTCAGCCCATACTATTACAGTGTTAACGAAGTTACAACCACTCAGCCCATACTATTACAGTGTTAATGAAGTTACAACCACTCAGCCCATACTATTACAGTGTTAACGAAGTTACAACCACTCAGCCCATACTGTTATAGTGTTAATGAAGTTACAACCACTCAGCCCATACTATTACAGTGTTAATGAAGTTACAACCACTCAGCCCATACTGTTATAGTGTTAATGAAGTTACAACCACTCAGCCCATACTATTACAGTGTTAACGAAGTTACAACCACTCAGCCCATACTATTACAGTGTTAACGAAGTTACAACCACTCAGCCCATACTATTACAGTGTTAACGAAGTTACAACCACTCAGCCCATACTATTACAGTGTTAATGAAGTTACAACCACTCAGCCCATACTATTACAGTGTTAACGAAGTTACAACCACTCAGCCCATACTGTTATAGTGTTAATGAAGTTACAACCACTCAGCCCATACTATTACAGTGTTAATGAAGTTACAACCACTCAGCCCATACTATTACAGTGTTAATGAAGTTACAACCACTCAGCCCATACTATTACAGTGTTAACGAAGTTACAACCACTCAGCCCATACTATTACAGTGTTAATGAAGTTACAAACTTTAGAAATGAGAGACAATCTTTTATCAATATTTTTTTTTTATTAAATTAAACTGTTTTATAAGCCCTGTAACCAATAATTAATATTTAAACTTTGATTCAGGTGCAAGACTAAAATAGCCACTGTAAGTGTTTTACTATCAGAACCTCAGTAGACATGGGCTTATGACCAGACATAGGCTTATATTCAGGCATGCATGGTGTATAGGGGAGGGCTTATTGCAGAATAAGTAACGCCCATCTTGATATTTAATCTTACCACACTGCTAAAGTTAAGAGCTCCCTCTAAGCATATTGTTGTGAAAAATTCCCGATCTTCAGGTCTTTCAAAGAGAAGTTTGAACTTCTTATGGTTCAAAAACTTGTGGATTTGTATTCCATGATCAAGAAACAGGTCTACAAATTCTTCTCTATCAGTTTTTAACAAGGCCTTTTCCAACAGCTCCTTATTTAACTGAAAAAACAAATTGTGTGGATTTTTAAATACAGTGTATGAACAATGCTGATTTTTGCCAATGATAGTACAATGTATATATTTAAAGAAAACCCCTGATGTTGTGAAAATTACCCCTTTTTTATACATATAATATATTTAATTATACATATTTTTTTCAACAACCTTTAAGATCTTATCATACACATGTGAAATATTTCGTATATTTTTTTATTGAAAAAGTACCAAAACAGTATGTGGTTTCAAGATTTAAGATGACAAAATAAATTCATCATACATATTGCATAGAATTAAGCAAAATATGTGCATGCACAATGTAATTACCACCTACCCCTTCAAATAACAGGGCCAGATGAGACATAGAAGAAACGGATTTAAATATCACCTATGAATGATATGCCTTTGACACGCATTTACTATATTTTTTGCCTTTCCAAAGTTATATTTCCATACAGGTGAAATTCCACGGAACCCAAGTATACCTTAATTTTGGCGAAGTCGTCACGCTGGAATATCTGTGACTGTACTAGATCAGGACGGTTCCAGTCCAGAATTAACTGGAGATTCTTATATAGCTGTTCCTTCCACTTACTGGCAACTTGCTTCTCTGCTGTCATCAAAATCGGTCATAACAATATAATCAAATAATTGAAGTTTTTGCATGGACTGGATCAGTAGCAAACTCAAATCAGTTTCGAAGGATTCATGAATAAAAAAGTTAAAAACAGAAACATCTATAAAAATTTTTTTTTTTAATTTCAAATCTTTAAGGTGCTGGTGATCTATAAAAATAAAAATCTCAATAATTTTAAATATTCATTTTCAGAACACGAGTGAATATACAATTAAGGGTACAATTTGTAATGATGTATTAATTTTGTCCAGTGTTTTCTGTTATCATCATACTTTAACTCAATATGAACTGTAAAACAACTTATATAATTTAGGCTGTGAACCTAGAACAGGATCGTTGTAGATTAATATTTTAACAACTTACATTTAAATAAGGCTTTTAGCAGATATTTGTCCAAGTCTTTTAGATTGGCGTCCCAACCTTGCATGCTCACAATTGTCATAAATGTTTGATCTTCCTGTGGGCAAGATAAAGTAACAATAATGAAACATATCTTCAGCTGAAAAGTGGGACATTGATACAAAGTTATTCAATGGAACAGAACATTTTTCTTATACATCTGCACACATCTCCCAAATCCATGAGTTCCAACCTTAATACTATATTTGACCTAATAATAATACAAAAACACAATAAAAACTATGTACCGGAAAAGTGTCCATGTGAAATGTGGGTGTAAAAAATAACTGGTTTTTTTATTTACATACTTTATGTAGTGAAAACAAACCTGAGGCTTTGGTTATCCAGTGCAAAGGAATGTTTCAATTAGTGCACCCAACCTCTTTTCCAGAAAAAATGTGGGTTGTGCTTTTATGGGCAGGTGCACTTTTTAGGTTGAATACAGTATGTATATATTTTCTCTGCACCCTTGGAATATGTCATGGCAAAATTGAGGACTTTCATTTAGTCACTTCACTGGTTTCACAGAAAAAAAAATAGAATATATCTATGTATGATATATGAATGCCCCTGTATCTATGCAAACAATTATTGTATCTTTGTTTTGACAGGTTACTACAGAAACTGTAAATAGAAATATCTAGTATTGCATTCATCTGACAATTACCATAGTTCATGCCTGGTAATAATAATGTTTAGGGTTGGAGAGAGAGCTCAAGATCAAATTATCAATTAAATTGAAAATTAACTCTGATTGATTACATTAAACACAGCTTTATACATATTACGAAAGTTATAATTTTGAATTATGCTATGATGCCAAAAACATTATTAAGGAAAAAACAAGCACTTCAGACCTTGTTTCAGGCAACTTCAAAATACTTTCAGGGAAAAGTACTAAAACATGATTACCACTAAAACAAGAAAATTAATAGAAAGTTGTACAAACCTCCTGGGCTAAGTCTACACATTTCAATATCTTGTCCCTGAATTCATTCCTAGCCAGGTCGTTATCCTTGAAGTCACTTGGATAGGTTTTACATATCAACTTGATTAGCTCTGGTTTGAGAAATGTTTCTAGAAAGTCTGGATCAGTCCTACAACAAAGAAGCAACTGATACTGGATATCATATACAATGTATATCATAAAATCAAAATTAGATTAAATGTGGATCATATACAATGTATATCATGAACTCAAAATCAGATTAAATGTGGATCATATACAATGTACATTTTTGTATATCATAAACCCAAAATCAGATTAAATGTGGATCATATACAATGTACACCATAAAACCAAAATCAGATTAAATGTGGATCATATACAATGTATATCATAAAATCAAAATCAGATTAAATGTGAATCATATACAATGTATATCATAAACTCAAAATCAGATTAAATGTGGATCATATACAATGTATATCATAATATCAAAATCAGATTAAATGTGGATCATATACAATGTTTATCATAAAATCAAAATCAGATTAAATGTGAATCATATACAATGTATATCATAAAATCAAAATCAGATTAAATGTGGATCTTATACAATGTATATCATAAACTCAAAATCAGATTAAATGTGGATCATATATAATGTATATCATAAACTCAAAATCAGATTAAATGTGGATCATATACAATGTACACCATAAAATCAAAATCAGATTAAATGTGGATCATATACAATGTATATCATAAAATCAAAATCAGATTAAATGTGGATCATATACAATGTATATCATCAAACCAAAATCAGATTAAATGTGGATCATATACAATGTACACCATAAAATCAAAATAAGATTAAATGTGGATCTTATACAATGTATATCATAAACTCAAAATCAGATTAAATGTGGATCATATACAATGTATATCATAAAATCAAAATCAGATTAAATGTGGATCATATACAATGTATATCATAAAACCAAAATCAGATTAAATGTGGATCATATACAATGTACACCATAAAATCAAAATCAGATTAAATGTGGATCTTATACAATGTATATCATAAACTCAAAATCAGATTAAATGTGGATCATATACAATGTACATGTATATCATAAAATCAAAATCAGATTAAATGTGGATCATATACAATGTATATCATAAAATCAAAATCAGATTAAATGTGGATCATATACAATGTATACCATAAAATCAAAATCAGATTAAATGTGGATCATATACAATGTATATCATCAAACCAAAATCAGATTAAATGTGGATCATATACAATGTATACCATAAAATCAAAATCAGATTAAATGTGGATCATATACAATGTATATCATAAACTCAAAATCAGATTAAATGTGGATCATATACAATGTATATCATAAACTCAAAATGAGATTAAATGTGGATCATTCAATTTAAGTACATGTACAAAGCTACTTCAGTGGTATGGAAATTAAAAAATATCCATAATCATTATCAAAAAATTAAAAGTGAAATCTATAAATAGGGTACATGTGTTCCCTATCTCAAGGAAATAAAGAAATGCTGAATGTGTGTTTTACAAAATGGCAGACTGAAATACAGATAAATGTCAACCTTTCTTGAGTTTCCTGATAAGCAAAGGCTAAGAGGTCGGCGAATCCCCCGCTTCCCTTGAGTACCACCACTGGCATCTTGTTGCTGAGGTAGAACAAAATGTGCTCCACATTTTTAGGTGAGCCTTGGACCAACAGTCCGATCACTGGAATGGTTTTGTCGTATGGATTGTGCATATTATTGAAACTGTTCATATTGCTCTCATCAGAACCTGTAAGTAAACAAGAGGCCCAGGGGCCTTAACGGTCATCTGACTCTAAATTAAAACCCTTATATTATTGTAGTATGCATTCTCTGTAGCAAGTATATAGTGGCACTGTTGGCCATGGTGGCCATCTTGGATTTCTGACCGACCCGATAAATAATAACACTTGGTCTGGACCATCTAAGGATAATTTCTGGTAAGTTAGAGCTGAATCCCACCAATCCCGCAATCATGTTACAAAATGGCCGCCATTGCTGCCATGTCAAAGTTTTTACGAGGCCGAAAAATTAACAACACTTTGTTGGCCCTCCTTCCTTAACATCCTCACCAATTTCCAGCTCAATGGCACCAGTGGAACTGCAGAAGAAGTTTAAAATGTGTTTTTTAAGATGGCGGATATGGCGGCCATCTTGGATTTCAGACCAATCTAAAAGATAACAACACTTGGTCGGGATCATCTCAGGAACATTTCAGGCAAGTTTCAGCCCAACAGCACTGGTGGAACTTGAGAAGAAGTTTAAAATGTGTTTTTCAAGATGGCGGCTATGGCGGCCATCTTGGATTTCGGACCGACCCGAAAAATAACAACACTTGGTCGGGATCATATCAGAATCATTACAGGCAAGTTTCAGCTCAATAGCATTGGTGGAACTTGAGAAGAAGTTTAAAATGTGTTTTTCAAGATGGCGGCTATGGCGGCCATCTTGGATTTCGGACCGACCCAAAAACTAACAACACTTGGTCAGGATCATCTCAGGAACATTTCTGGCAAGTTTCAGCCCAACAGCACTGGTGGAACTTGAGAAGAAGTTTAAAATGTGTTTTTCAAGATGGCGGCTATGGCGGCCATCTTGGATTTCGGACCGACCCAAAAACTAACAACACTTGGTCAGGATCATCTCAGGAACATTTCTGGCAAGTTTCAGCCCAACAGCACTGGTGGAACTTGAGAAGAAGTTTAAAATGTGTTTTTCAAGATGGCGGCTATGGCGGCCATCTTGGATTTCAGACCAATCTAAAAGATAACAACACTTGGTCGGGATCCTCTCAGGATCATTTCTGGCAAGTTTCAGCCCAACAGCACTGGTGGAACTTGAGAAGAAGTTTAAGATGTGTTTTTCAAAATGGCGGCTATGGCGGCCATCTTGGATTTCGGACTGACCCGAAAAATAACAACACTTGGTCAGGACCATCTCAGGATCATTTCAGGCAAGTTTAAGCTCAATCCCACTGGTGGAACTTGAGAAGAAGATTGAAATGTGAAAAGTTTACGGACGGCGGACGGCGGACGACGACGGACGAAGCACGATGGCTATAGGTCATCCTGACCCTTCGGGTCAGATGACCTAAAAATACAGAAAAATATGTAAGAGTATATGGTTCTACCTGAAATTAAATGTGCTGGGAATCAGGTCCAAAATTTCAAATTGATTATCAGACCTTCTGAGTCGATAATCAATTGCTGCTTGAAATGTACACAGAAATAAGAAAAGACAATTGCAACCTGTGACCTGTCCAGACCACATAACACTTGTCAGCTGATACTATTGGCGAATGTCTTAAACACATCACTTACCATGATAACACACGTATGACATGAATACAAGAGTGAAGCTTGAATTCTGACATTATTTCAAGTGGAAATAACCAAATGAATTACATGTTACATTAATTATTTAATCTCTATTACTTGACTCATCTTTAACAAAGAAATACAAACAACAAACAGTTACATACGTAAGCATATATCTTTAAATATTAATTTTGATAATTTTACAAAATCAACTTTAAAAACAAAACTGATGGTAGGACCGCACCAGTAGTACTAGTGTCAAAGTCAATTAATATTGATATTTTTTATTTTCAGTACAATGCTATTAGCCATACAGTCAAACCTCGATGATTCGAACTTCGTTGATTCGAATTTCTCGCTGTATCGAACTTTTTGCTCGGTCACGCAATTTTTCACTATATAACATACGAACGGAAAACTATGTATGTTCGATTTTTATAAATCGAAGGTTAGTCGATGTGTATGATTTTTCATGACACTCCTATGCATGATATTATAGGTAATGAACTCATGTCGAACAAAAATTCCTGTACTGCCCATGCGAAGTGTTTGTCGTGACCCGCGGAAGTTCACACCTCTCCCCAATGCCGTGATGGACAATAGGGATAACGCCATGCGTGTGTTGGTCACTTGGTATGGGGTTATTATATCAGACCTATATTATTAGTATGATAGTTGATCCATAAGAGCCTTGATATTTTATGCAGCCAACTGTAAATACTTTACAATTTCAATTTGCTCATATTCATTTAGAGAGAACGAGAGAGAATGTGGTTAGCTGAAACAGTGGAAGTTCAGTGTTTTTTAGGAGGGGGGAAATGTAGTATTTTTTTTATTAGTGTAGTATTTTCTATGTTTCTATTTTTTTTATACCATCTTTGTTTTTGGGAAATTTTATAGCCCGTCAGTCGTTGACCGTTTGGGAATTACCCCTGAAGTTCGTTGCCCGGGTCCCGTTATGTTTATTTCCCCGTCAGAGGGTATTATCGCCTCTCATCCCTATTTCCACTACAAAAGGCGGGGCCTGTCTGGGGGCTCAGCGAGGGCCCCTCTTATTACACATGGGAAAATTTTCTCGGGTAATTTTTTTTCAAGGTTATGTACATTTTTATTACACATTTAAGTCACCCGGGGCGAAGCTCCGGGACAGGGGTTTCACCCCTCCGGCACCCCTCCGGGGCTCCCCGGGAGCGCTCCCTGGTTTTTTTATAAAAGGGGGTGAAAGCGAGGGGGCGGGGGGGAGTTTTAGCCAGAGAGTGTTTGGTTTATTTTGGGTGTTTTCTAGTATGCTGATGAAAAGGGAGGGTGTTTTCCCTTTTATTGCCCTTCATGCTGAATACATAACTAAAAATTTACGACGGTGTTTAAGTTATTTCGACGACCCACACTATTCATTTCCAAAATGGGTTTTTGGGGGGTCTGAGCTACCCCGAGGACACCTACTGAGGGCTGCGGGACTTTTTAGTATATATCCCCGGCTATTTCCGCTCAGTATATCATAAAATCAAAATCAGATTAAAGGGATCAACAATGTTTCATAAAACCAAATAGATTAAAAAAGTGGGGTCTTCCTTTAAAAATTCTTCAAAAAAGTACGTCAAAACTCTTTCCCGGTATGGAAAAATTAAAAAAAATTCCATAATCATTATCAAAAAAATTAAAAACGAAATCTATAAAAAGGTAATTGGGTTCCCCATCTCAAGGAAAAAAGAAAGCTGAATGTTTGTTTTAAAAAAATGCAGACGAAAAACAGATAAAAGTCACCTTCTTTAGTTTCCTGATAAACAAAGGCTAAAAGGGCGGCGAAACCCCCACTTTCCCCCGATACCCCACTGGCATCTTTTTTGCTGGGGAACAAAATGTGCTCCACATTTTTTAGGGGAGCCTTGGACCAAAGTCCCTCACTTTGGGAAAGGGTTTTTTGTTGGATTTTGAATTTTTTGAAATGTTCATAGCTCTATCAGAACCTGAAGTCAATAAAAAAGACAAAAAGAAATTTAAAAAAAAAATACAGAAAAAAAATTGTAAAAGTTTGGTTCTACCCAAATTGCTGGAAAAAGGGTCCAATATTTGAAATTTGGAATTTTTTTGTCAAAGTCAAGTTTAAAAAAAAAAAAAAAATTTAAACATTGCCCTTTTTTTTTTTTTTTTTTTTTTTTTTTTTTTTTTTTTTTTTTTTTTTTTTTTTTTTTTTTTTTTTTTTTTTTTTTTTTTTTTTTTTTTTTTTTTTTTTTTTTCTTTTGAAAAAAAAGTAAAAAACCAAAGAAATTTTAAATTTTTTTTTTTTTTTTTTTTCTTTTTTTTTAAAAAAAAAAAAAAAAAAAGGGGATTTTTGGGGGATTTGACTCATGGCTAAAACCCTTTTTTTTTCAGCCCTGGTCAGGACCATCTCAGGATCATTTCAGCTCAATCCCACTGGTGGAACTTGAGAAGAAGATTGAAATGTGAAAAGTTTACGGACGGCGGACGGCGGACGACGACGGACGAAGCACGATGGCTATAGGTCATCCTGACCCTTCGGGTCAGATGACCTAAAAATACAGAAAAATATGTAAGAGTATATGGTTCTACCTGAAATTAAATGTGCTGGGAATCAGGTCCAAAATTTCAAATTGATTATCAGACCTTCTGAGTCGATAATCAATTGCTGCTTGAAATGTACACAGAAATAAGAAAAGACAATTGCAACCTGTGACCTGTCCAGACCACATAACACTTGTCAGCTGGTCCTATTGGCGAATGTCTTAAACACATCACTTACCATGATAACACACGTATGACATGAATACAAGAGTGAAGCTTGAATTCTGACATTATTTCAAGTGGAAATAACCAAAAGAATTATATATGTTACATAACTGTCATTAATTATTTAATCTCTATTACTTGACTCATCTTTAACAAAGAAATGCAAACAGTTACATACGTAAGCATATATCTTTAAATATTAATTTTGATAATTTTACAAAATCAACTTTAAAAACAAAACTGATGGTAGGACCGCACCAGTGGTACTAGTGTCAAAGTCAATTGATATTAATATTTTTTATTTTCAGTACAATGCTATTAGACATACAGTCAAACCTCGATGATTCGAACTTCGTTGATTCGAATTTCTCGCTGTATCGAACTTTTTGCTTGGTCCCGAATTTTTCACTATATAACACTACTAACGAAACTATGTATGATTCGAATTTTTATAAATCGAAGTTTTCGATGTATCGAACTTTTTTCATGACCCGTTAGCTATGATATTATAGGTAATTGACATCTCATGATTCGAACAAAAAATTTACCTGTACTGACCACTGGACAGGTGTTTGTCGTGACCCCTGCGGCAAGATTTCACACCTCTCCCCCAAATGCCCTGACTGACAATAGGGATAACGATAGCGTGTGTTGTCACTCTCGGTCATGGGGTTAATTAATAATCAGACCAAATTGATAGATAAAAGGTGTATTTAGAAGCCATGACATTTAATCACTCCGGTAAAACATTTCGGTAGTCGTCTCTGATAATCTCCGCCGCCATTGAAATCAGCGGTCGGTGAGTAAATTTTACGGAACTGTAAAACAACCGGACCAATTTTAAACACAAACAATTAGCGATAGCTTCACTCATATTCAAAGTGTCACGTTTCAAACTTATACATAAATATCCAAGTAAATCGATTATTTGTCATTCAATCATGCATTCTCCAACCAATCGGCATTCCGTATTTCATATGCACATAACGTAAACGCACGTGTCTTTAGCAGAAAAGCCTAACGACTTACGTAAGTGTGCATTGTACTTCTTTTGCTTTATCTGTTAAACGCGATATAAGTGTTTTGTAACCGATACATATTTTGTTTAATTAATAAAATGCTTAGGTATGATTAATGAAAATAATTTTTATTTTGTTGTGTTTGAGGTATAAATTAACTAAACTTTTCGATGTGAGCCTGACAGGCGACGATCAACACGAAGACACTGAGGCCATGTAACGTTAACAGATATGGTCATTATCAAGAAAACATCGATCTATTGTCAACCATGAATAATTCGAAGTCCCGCTGTTTCGAAGTTTTTCTGTTAGTCCCTTGAACTTCGAAACATCGAAGTTTGACTGTATATGGAACTAATTAGAAATGACAATTAGTTACTATTCCAGTTGAAACCCAGACCTAAACTTTGATTTAGCTGGATAATATTTAAATAATTTCTGTACAGGTGTATAATTTCACAGGGGTAATATTGTTGTTCTGGTCAGAACTAGTTCACCGGTTTTCAATTTAATGTAACACTACCAAATAATCGAACTATACATTACACTTCAACTGTTATACACTTGAATACT